>NW_010157888.1:36992-69144 GCF_000695765.1 Mesitornis unicolor
AACCTGTAAAACTTTCCCACATGCCCTCTATTGAATATTATTGCTCTCCAAACAGAAATTTATCAACTCTCTTACACTGTTTATTAAAAGACAGCTGCAAAGCATCAGGGAGATTACACAGACAAGGAATAGCAAAGCAGGGTCACCATGATGTAATAGTCCACTTTACACGGTGGTAGAAGACATCAGAAGATGACAATCTTCACCTTAAGGATAAATTGCAGCAGCACAAGCGAAGCACAGAGGGAAGAAAACAAGCATTTCACTTGAGCATAGCTTAGGCAGATTCTAAGTTGCTGGTTTGTTTGAAATATCAATATTTGAAAGCTTTATAAGCCTAAATAAAAGAGCTGTCAGCACTTTGCTCAAAAGTGATGCTTAAGAAATTAGGTAAAAATAAGGGCATGAAGCCAAGCTGCAACATCTGGTTGTGCCTGTCATTCCTTCCACGCTAGCTGCACACCTTGCACTTGAATGACAAGAGCTTGTACTGTCATGTTCTTGGCCTTACCACCACAAGACAGAAACATCAAAACAAGCTGCTTCAAACTCCTTACACTTACGGAGAGATTGATAGTTTCTAAGAGCACTGAAAAGTAAAAGTCCACAAAGGAGCCTCAGTAGATACCCCATGATGCGTAAAATGAGTGATGTTAACTAAACTGGGTTCCAATTATCCACAAGAGCTGCCAAGAACTAAGGAAAACACAAAATTGAGAACACAGCGCAACCTTATCATTGCTCAGAGCACAAGCAATGTCTTCCCTGTTCAACTATTTATATTTGGATTTTAACTTTAAAAGGATAGCCACCAGGCTCTACTACATATTTCTGGAATTAGGAAAACGCATGTTGACATAACCAAAATGCAACTGTACAAACAGAGGATACTCAAATTGGTCTTTGAATACTCCAGCTATACAAGGCATATTATACATACTCTGTTTTTTGTCTGTCTTATCCCTGACCTGCATTGATCCAGTGCAAACAGGTCAAATAATCAGTGAGATTTTTAATAACTTTTCAAAAATGATGTTGTTATAGTTTCATATATCTACTTGTCTAATGCATGAACATGTCTGCACAACTGTAAGGGGTTACAGACAGAAGAGGTTTGAAAGACTTATGAGTATGGATCCTAGGATCTTAATTTTTGTTCCTCTTAAAAAACAAGTCTTCCACTAGTTATTTTCTTCTGTAGTGCCAGCAGACCCCTTAGATAAAAGCACTTGGAGATTAAAAGAACAAACAAAAACCCACACAAATGAACACTAAAGAACATGGCTTATAGTAAATGCATGTCCTCACAATATCAATGTACCAGTGATAGATCTTTAAATGCTTCTTCAGGTAGATCTGTGGTATCAAATCCAGCCCTAGATACCTATGGAAAAGATGACCTAAAAAGTTGTATAACATTTTGAAAAGATACACCCTTTTAAAAGCATCTTGCTATTTCAGTCATAAGCACTGTCCACCAATTACAAACATTATAGCAATTCAGATCTGACCCGGTGAAGGATGGATGACATTCTTTATGCTCTAGAGCCAAAATGCAAATTTCACCTATAATTTCTGCCTTTTGCAAAAATTGGGTTATACAATAACCAGGTGCTTGATTGCTGTTGCACTAAGTCTGTAATGAGATGGAATACACAGTCATACCATTTAGTGTTCTAAATTGCTTCAACTTTGGAGTAAATACATCAACCAAGACTGAGCTGGGATATTAAGTTGGTGTAATACATCAAAGTAAGATGTTAATTTGCTGATGTTACATGAAAATTGTTTCTATATTTCAATGAAGAATTCTTCAAATGATTCACTTGTGTAATATGTTATTAAATGAAGCACATAAAGTGAGACATCTTAAACATTAACTTAATTGAAGGTAGAAATAGCATGGACAAAGATGTAATACTTACCGGAGCAAAACTTCAATTCTACTCGTGAGATTCTTACTATAAACTAGTGAGCCTGGCATGAAAGTCCATTTCCTAGCTGAATTACCCTTTGTGCTGGCTCTTATTTTTCCTCTTCTCAGGAACATGGGCATTTTGCAACATGTTAGGAAAACTGTTTCAATGACGTTATTACCGCACCATTTCTTACTTATCTACTGCTTCGGATAGGAAGTTTTAGCTTGCTTTTTCATTCATCCTTTTTTTTCAGCCTCTGAGAAGTTATGACCTTTTCATCTATGGTAAGACATATCTATGACCATATTTTCCAGCTTAGGCTTCTGCCAAGATTATGCTTCCAAGTGAGATAGGTTGCCTAAGAAAAATGTCAGAGCAGTTTGAATATTCCTACATCGTGTTAGACAATGATATCACAAAAAAGCTTTTTAATCCTCAGTCACTGACACTTCTACATCTGACAAGGCACTGTATTGCTAAAGTCAAATAGCACTAGGTCTTCAATATAGTTAATGCTGGAAAATTGTCTGACGACAGTAATTTAGGCTGAAAGGGAGCTCAGTGGGAGGGTCTCTATTCCAACCCCTAGCTCAAAGCAGGTCCAGTCCAGGTGAGTTCTGAGTGTCTCCAAGGACAGAGATCCCACAGCCTCTCTGGGGCTCTAGCCTAGTGTTTGACCACCACCTCTGTGAACAATTTATTGTAATTTTCCTTGTTGCAACTTGGGCCTGTTGTCACTTATCCTACCATCTTCTCTATACTCTCCTATAATATGACTGATTAACACTGAACAATGCTTGTTCTCAGATCCTTCCAGAACTCTTGTGACTTCACTGACTTACTTAGAAGGAGTGTTTTAGAAGTCTGGTTAACTCAGTTAAAGCAATTTAGGACAAAGAAGGAAAAAGATCACCACCATTTTGTACATGTTACGGGCAGAAGACAGGCTTTAGAAGACCATAGTTACATTACACAAACAGCATATAACAACTGGGAGCTGCATCCATAAATGACTTTACAGGAAGCCAGTTGCAATGCATGTCAACTTTGGCTGGTCAAACCCTACGAACATAACTGCAAGCTCTTGAACATGTCATTAACACACTGCCTACAGAGTAACTATTAATATAGAGACAAACATCTTTTATGGGGGTGTAGTACTTCCCATGCATTCCTTTAAGAGACACTCAAGAAAGGTAAAATAAATTAATGCAAGTTTTGTCTGGGTTGTTATAATGATGTTTTTTAGTAGAAAAGTGGCTTAGCAGAGTACAATAATAAACAGGGAGGACTGTTTAAAACCTTATCTTTCACTTCTTGGTATTTTTGAATTCCTGAATAACTCCTTTCAGTCAATGAACGCACTTTAACTCAGACATATGGTATCTGGGGACTTTTTTCCCCTCAGAATTCAATCAAAGATTGCAATGAGAAAATTAAATACTTAAAGTTGCTTTTACCTTTCAATTGTTCAAAATGAGTTATAATTTCTCTCAGCAGTATTTTAAAATTAAAACTTTAATTAAAATTGCTGTGCAATTTTAAAGGTATTAATCTTTCTAGTTTCCTCAGCTTATCTATCTGCTGCACTTTACAATTAGTATTGCATGAAACTTAGCAGTTTGCTAGAAAAATTACTGTCTTAGCTTCAACATTATGTCCCAAATTAAAACAGTTCAAGTCTGCCCATTATATAAAATTGCTTAGGAAAGCCAAAAGAGGTTTCGAAACAAACTTATTGATACAGACTCTAAGTCTTAGTTTTGTTAACATTATCATGGTTTTCTTATTTGCCACATAGGCTGTAATTTTTAACTTTGCTGGAACCTGCATATCTGACAGATATTGGCCTTGCCTTTCCTTAGTAGTTAAAGCAATAACCAAAAAGTCAACTCATAGCAGAAGTTGTATTTTCTATAGCCTTATCTCCAGCATTCTCATCTTCGATTTCTTATCTCTGAAATTTCTTCTGTTTTGTATTCTTTTAAAAACAATAGCCTCAAACTCCCCTAACAGCAAGGTAAAAGCTCCAAGGCATCAAAACTTAATGTTGTTCTCTCCATTTACAAACAAAGAGGTAACACTATCCTTAGAATGAGACAGAGGGTCACACACAAGCTTCCTGAAAAAGATAAAATATAGCAGAAAATGCTTACTCAAAAATGCTTTTAAGATTAAAAAAAAAAAATCATGTTCCTGATCACACTAAATTTAGACTAACAAAGGTTAAAAGGACACAAAATCATCTTTTTAATCTAACTGCATAAAAACTGAAAATATTTTGCCCAAGTGGCACTCCACTTCTCACTCAGTACTCAGGCATTTCAATTTTTGCCATGAAATAATGATTTTATTTAATCCACATCTTTTACAGTGGTATATTTCAGGAAGTGCTAATCTTTCACTTATAATCACGTAAGTGCAAGGAACCTTGATATTACCCCTCAAGCACCTGCAGGCTGAAAACTCCTAAATTGACACACCAGAGACCCCAAGCAAGAGGAACTAAGCCCTATTCTGTCATTCCAATGTCTTTTTCATTTGCAATACAAAAACACAATAGTGCAAATATAAATGTGTAAAACTGTATTACTTAACTAACAACCAGCAGTCAGTTAGCTTGCATGACAACAAACTCAAGTGTTTACAGAAAAGGAGAAACCATTTCAGTCTAAGTCTGGCTTAGCCAGTTGTCTGACCTTATCTTACCTGGGGCAGAACTGGCAAGTACTTACCACTACATCAGCAAAATCAGGACCTGCCATCAAGAGAAACTGAGCACTTCTTTGTATTTAAGGATTACAACACATTTTGTTCTAAGAGGTCAAAAGAGGCTACCCAAAGTGTAAGCTGATTTAGGCTACCCCAATGCAGAATGCCAAACTGCATGTCAGCTTCTCAACCTTATTTCTCTGCATGTACAAGAACCTGATGTCCACAAACAGCAAAAACCTCAAAGACCACACTGTTCCTCTCCTTCCCTGTCTGTTAATGAAGATGGCATGGTCCTGCTTCTATTGATGGGCTGACGCCACTTGTATGAGCTTCCACAAGGTCAATTACTGAGTCCTGCACTTGGGTCACAACATGTTCACGCAACGCTACAGGCCTGGGGAAGAGTGACTGGAAAGCTGACTGGCAGAAATGGACCCTGGGGTGTTGACTGACAGTTGGCTGAACATAAGCCAGCAGTGTGTCCAGGTGGCCAAGAAGACCAACAGCATCCTGGCCTGCACCAGGAACAGTATAGGCAGCAGCACTAGAGAAGTCATTGTCCCACTGTACTTGGCACTGGTGAGGCCACACCTTGAGTACTGTGTTCCATTTTGGGCACCGCAGTCTAAGAAAGACATTAAGGTGCTGGAGAGGGTCCAAAGAAGGGCCTTACAGCTGGTGAAGGGCCTTGAGAATAAATCTTATGAGAAGTGGCTGAGGGGCTTGAGATTGTTTAGTCTGAAGAAAAGGAGGCTGAGGGGAGACCTTATAGCTCTCTACAACTACCTGAAAGGAGGTTGTAGAGAGGTGGGTGTGGGTGTCTTCTCACAAGTTGCAACCAACAGGACAAGAGGAAATGGCATCAAGTTACACCAGGGGAGGTTTAGGTTAGTCATTAGGAAAAACTTTTACACTGATAGGGTTATCAAAGAGTGGAACAGGCTGCCCAGGGAAGTGATGGAATCACCATCCTTGCATGTGTTTAAAAGCCATCCAGATATGGTGCTCGGGGACACGGCTTAGAAGTGGGCATGGTAGAGTTTGTTAACAGTTGGACTTGATGATCTTAAAGGTCTTTTCCAGTCATAATGATTTTATGATTCTATCCTCATCTGGTGATGTTGGAAGACCAGGCTAGGGAAACCATTAACGTATTCTTCACTGTTACACTTTCTTACGCCATTCTAGTCTCTGCCCGCAATACAGCTTCCAGTTATAAGCTTTCTGCTTTATTTTCTTATACGACTCACCTCTGTAAGAGTGTCCCACCATACAGAGAGGTTATTCAAGGTCAAGCCACACAGACACAGTTGAAACCCTTATATAAGTAAGTTTGGCTTGATATAGCATTATGACTATCAGACTCAAACATCTGAGTAATGTAATTCATGGTGGAAAGAGCATTAAAAATATGAGATACATATTATTTGATAGCTTGTTGCACTTTAAAACTGTCAGCACTTACTTTTGCCTGCCCAGTTCATTCCTTCTACCACTCAAGCAAGATCACAAATGCTTATACATCCCCATCTGCTTAAAAGCAGACCACAAATACACCTGTGAGTATGGAGTTCACCAGACCCAGACCGAGAAAGCAGCACCTCCAGCTAGTGGCTTAAATACCCAAAATGCACCTGTTAATGCCCTCAGCTCAATTACTCTATGATGTTTAGTGAGACAACAACTGTCGTCACTGTGTCAATAGCATTGTCAAGGAGTACCACAAAAGCCATAAGAGAGGAAGGAAGACATAGATCATTAGAGATTGGTTATGAACATAGTCCCCAAACTTCTCCTTAGTGGGACTTCAGACACTAAACATGCTGCAAGATTGAGACTCTTGAGAAGACAGAAGCCAGAATTGCCCCTCAAATAAACACAGTAAGCAGCAGTTCTCACAAAACCCTTTTCAAAACTATCTACCTCCGACTTTCCCTTGTATTTATTTTTCTTTGCCAGACTTACCACAGTCCTTCTGTCCCATCTCCACCTTGGCCAGCTTCCCAACTTTTTTTGGCAGCACTGCGATGTCACTCACATTGCCAGCTACGGACAGCTGAGTTTGCTGCTCTAGGGTGAGATTTAATGGATGGATGAGAGGTGGAATGCAGAGAATGCACACAGTGTGGCACGAACATTCTCTGTCTCCAACACAAACAGATGCTTTTTGAGTGGGGATAGCATTCATTCAGCTGGCAAGAGAAAGAAGAAAGTAGGTCTGGACTGCTGAGTCAAGTGTAGCCAGTAAACTTCCCTGCACCTAGTCTGCAGCTGCTTCAAAAAGGGTGGTGATTAACACAGATGATGACAATTATGCCAGGCCCAACTATCTTCACTCTGAGAAGGGAAAAAAATCTCTTTGCACTTCCCCTTCAGAGCAACAAGAGACAAAACTTTACTAAAGGAGGCATTTTCTATGCTACTCAGAGAAAATTCCCTTTCCACAAGATTTTGCTCATATAAGGTCAAATCAGACAGAAGAAATGTCACCCTCTGGCCAGTTACAAGTATGCAATAAAAGTGGAAATCAGTATTTATTGAAGAATGTTGTTTGCTACTTAAATTTTATTGAACAGCAAATACAGTGAGCACATTACCACCTTCTTCGTGGACATTCTGCAAACACAGGGTGAGAGACAAACATCCATTACATAAAATATCCATTCAAAGTTAAAATCATTTTAATATTAACATATTTTGCTTAAAAGATAAACTGTACAGGAATGCAGATATTCAAGCCCCTTGAAATGCTCTTAAGAGATAGCCTAAGGCTGAATTGCTGTGAGTCTTCCATCATAATTACACACAGCTTGCACTATCAAATGCTTTGTTCTTTGCAATTCTGTTGATTATAAAAGGAATTGCTTTTTCGCCTAATTTTAGATCCTTTACAACACTGTAAATTGCATTACTAGACTGAAACATAAATCTTTACTGTTTAGGATGTTTTCCCACCTAAGGAAAAGTCTAATGAATTGCATCAAGAATCACACTTGCACAGTGAATCATCCAGATAAATATTTTAAAAACAGAAAAAAACTTCCTTTTTTGGTATTATTTAGTGTCTAAAAAAACCCAAGCATGCTTCTAAAACTAACAGAGCTACACTGAAGCAGCTCTACATGTCTTCCCCTCAATTAAATAATCAGAAAGAAATTCCAGTCCAAATTTTGTCTCAGTTTGACCCCTACTCCAAAACCTACAGAAGTCAATGTAAAGATGCCATTTACTTAAGGGTCCCAGAGGCCCCATAGCCACTTGCTTTGGCAGCACTTGATCTTTGGTACAGGAAAGCTATGGAGTGAGTCATCCACAAACCCATGTGTTCCCAAAGAGTGGTAAAATTGCCACCTAAGATGCCAAAGGCCCCCCTGTTGCAAGATTGTCACAGAAAAAAAAGGCATATGATCACTTCATAAAAGTGTCATAACACACACAAACTAGAAGGCTCAATTAAATCCACATAGCGTATTTTGTTCTAGCATTTCTTGATCCTCAAGTGCTTGGCTTCACTTTTCAAAATGGGGAGCTACTTGAAATAAGCCAGGGTTATTTAGAAAGCAAACCATAAATAGACAATCAATTTCACCAAAATTGGTACCAAACACTTACAGACATCAACAGGACAGAGGGTTTATTATTGTATAGGTACCTGCCTTCAAGCTGAAGTTGCAGCAGTACAAGACGTTCCTGTCTATTGTAGGCCACAGCAAAGTAAAGGCTGTGACAACATAAAACCTGTGGCAGTGGGCTCTGTCAGTAAAAAGGAGCTTTGCTCATTCACTTTCAGTTCATGTCACACAGGAGAGCAATTACTCCCTAATGATGGTGGCTGGCATAGGCATACAGTACTCAGATCTTTGTAGTGAGTACACTAAATGCAAAAGTTCTCGTGCCAGAAAGCACAGCAAGAGCAGCAGAGGTGATGGGAGGCAAGCACTTGGTTAACAAAGGTTTTTTTCAGTGGGAGCTCTGCTATAAAGTATAGATGTAGAACAATTAAAAAAAAAAACAAAACCTCAGGCCCTATTCCAGGCTGCAGCACAGCTATATACTGCTGCTTTATTCATCCCTCCTGTTTTCTGTCAAATGTGCCTACCCTGTCTCTTTACTACCCTTAGTTCAAACTCATCTGGAACAGGCTGCCCAGAGAGTTGGTAGATGCCTCATCCCTAGAAACATTCAAGGTTAGGTTGGATGGGGCTCTGAGCAACTGATCTAGTTGAAGATGTCCCTGCTTGCTGCAGGAGGGTTGGACTAGGTGACCTTTAAAGGTCCCTTCCAACCCAAACCATTCCATGATTCTGCAAAGCAGACAGACTGGATGTATACAAAACCTGACCCTGTAGCTCTCAGCTGAAGCTCTTTGTGTGGCTCATAGAGCAAAGACACCTACACAGCCCAGTGAACAGTTAGAACTGAGAGATACCCTGGCATACTTGAAAAAGGTTCAGACTTCATGGGTTTCAGTCTAGTCTACAGCAGTTCTTATACATCCCTGTTTTTAGCTGATACTCTTTGGAACAGAAGATTGAAATTTTGTCAAACTTCAATTCCCTCATCTGTAACACAGAAAACCTGGTCTTGTTCAAAGAAAAGACCACTGTATTTTATTTTAAAAGTATAAAAAAGTCACTTTCTTGGAACCATACTTGAGGGATATTTGGCTTTGCATTGCAGTTAGGAGGTTGCACATGATATGGAACACAAACTCCAGCATAAAAGTCAGCAAGCAATTCAGAATGGAGTATTGTAGTGTGAACTGCCAGACGACCTTAATAATAACTGGCACTCTGCTCTTCTTTTTAGTGTAAAGGAATGCAAAACAGCATCTCAGCTTCTTTAAGATAAGTACTGAAGACAAAGTGTTGTTAAATCTGCAGCAAGAAAATCATATGTTCTGAAGAAAACAAATTAAGTTTTAGGTTAACATCAGATTATGCCTACACTGAGAGAGGCATATGTCTCCCTCACCCAACAGATCAGAAGACAGTAAAACTCTTTGAGCTTATCAGTACCTTCATTCTTTAAAATAATATTTAAACTTGCTTTCAGCATTCACCAAGATGAACTTCTGCTGGCATTACTGCCTGAAATCATTTCATGTGACTCATCAATTTGCACAGGACACTGTGAAAGACCCTCCACATTCTGAAGAAATTAAGAGCTTAATTTAATCCACATGTCTTTCTTTGGGTTTTCTAATTATTCATTTATCCATAATAACAGAAAGTTGCAGATCTGGAGTTATATATAGACATAGAAATGGAGAACAAGAGAGAAGTCACTTGCTACATTTCTTTATTTTGCTGGGCAAACTCAACACCTTCACAAACTGAGCTGTCAAGATACTTATTTTTTCCCCTCCCCTAACAAAAAAAAAAACAACAAAAAAAACCCCACATACACACACACAGAGAAAATAACCACCAAGTCAGTAAAGCAATCACATCATATAAGAGCATAGGATCACCTAATGCTGGAATTGTCACAAGTTTTCGTAATGGCACCTGGCAGCCCAATCGGTAGCTCTCAGTCCAGTTCATGCACTTACCCATCGAGAAGCACTGTGTGATCAATCAGTCCCAGTGGGACACATATCAGATCAAATGGTGGTGATAGGAGCTATCTAAATCCTTCACAACCGCTGCCTAACTCAATAAATCTTTTCAGTGTTAATGTATTCGACAGTTTGGCTTCTTTACAAAAGTAAAAAGGAGCAGCTCATCCAAGTAGTTTCATCATGGAGGTTTGGTCCTGGCAACATTCTCCCTGTTAAAAAGCTGGCCAAGATGATAGACATCTTACTCATTCACAAATACTCATTGAGCTGTAATATTAGTTCTCAAAGATATGTTGCAGCATCCCTTGAAGAGTCCATTACAAGACAAGTTTTAAAAGAAAATCATGATTTATTTGTTAGATGATGTGTTATGTTTTTCCCCTTAACATTACATTTCACCCATTGCATTCATCAATAAACTTAGCAGGACACTGCCTGACATTTTATAAAATGCAATCAATTATGAAAAGTCATGCTGTTTAGGAAAAACCTATCCCACACTGAAAATACTAATTTAGTGACTCTCATCAAGCTTTTAAGTTCATCTTATTATTATCCACATAATAATGTCCAGGGGCATAATAGTGTACAGAGGCATCAGACCATTGTGTTAGTCACAGTGGAGCAACTCGATAGGAAAAAAATAATTACCTTGACCTTATCTAAAATTTTCTGATGGAAACATCTGAAGTCCAGTCTTTCAGCTGCAGGTGTCTGTTCAGTACCCTCCTTTTACAGTGACTGAAGGACAAGTGGGATTCTGGCCTTCACTGTCAAGTCCACTCCCATCACAACTGCTAACCTACAGAGCTCATTTAAATTACCACAGGCCAGTCTCCTTACACACAAACCAAAGCAAGCATATTCCTGGAAGATCTGGATGCCCTTCCCAACAGCTGCAAGAGACTCTCCAGTTCTAGCTCTCCCAAGGGCTGGCTGCTATGATCAAAATGCAGAGCGAATCCTGAGCAAACACATGGAGAAGTGGAAAAGGCAGGTATTCTTGGGAACCACATAACAATCCCTTTTCTTTTTGAAACCTTTATGAAGTCATCTATTGGCACAATAAGAGATTATTATTTCTCTTTTAATTTTGTACAAAGAGCAGACTGTGAAGTGAAAGAAATTAGGGCTAAATGTGTAGCTCTGCATCCACATGCACCCATACTTACTGTATCTTATTTCATTAGATCAGCTGTTTTCTATGTGAAAGTGTTAGCAGCTCCTTTCACCTGAAGTGAAAGAAGCCTTATCAGCACAACTGCAGCCAGGTTTAAACCTTTATGCAAACAAGTCTTGCTTAGGAGAATCTCATTCCAATCTCTTTATCGCTCACCTAAGGCATTTATTGCACTTGATAGGCTACGAAGAAGGGCAGCCAGATTGATCCCAAGATTATAGAATTGGAACTGATGGAAACTGTTATAAAATTTTAATATATGTCATCTTCCAGACGAAAGGAGACTCCAGGGGGAACTGACCTTTGAGTGCAGAAACCATAGTAATATGTCAACAGTGGGGCTACATTTTTAATACAAAAATGAATGACAAAATAAGGGAGATTGCACTGCACTGGTACTGTATAGAAATAACTCTTAAAGGAGATGTTTCTGCTAGACTTAAGTGAATTTATGGGTTATATAGAAAAGTGAAAAACAAAAAAATGCTGATATAGTTGCCATTGATTTCAATCAAATGTGTGCCAAACAACAGAACTTTTCCCATAGCTGATGCAAGCATCATCTTAACTTCTGATTATACACCCACAGTATTGACACTCTTTTTAGCAGCACAGTCCTCCTTCAATTTGTACCTTTCCATTTACAATTATTAATAGAGGGGGGGGAAGCAACTGCCTGCTCTAAAAAGCAGTATATTCTTCACAAAATAGAATGCCATGGAAAACAAAATTTTTTGAAATTACATTTACCAAGTAGTTTTGGCCAGAGAAAAAAAGGTTGAGGCTTAGCGTAACTAAAAATTGCAGGGGACCTCTGGAGTTCATCTGATCAAACACAAAGGAGGCAATATTTCAAAAGTCTAAAAGCCCAATTTTAAAATTTCAGAACCATTTTGCAGGTGAAGCAGTCTGTGATTGATGACATATTTGTTTTCCAAATTTACCTTCAAAAGCACGTATAGAAAGTTGATGTTTTCAAATTGATCCTGCCTTACTTTATCCCAATTACTCTGTTCAAAAAACATTCAGCAGTGTTATTCTATAGTTTCCCACCATCTTTTGATCATGTGGCTCTACCCAGATTTGCATGCAGAATGGCTTTAATTCTTTCCACAACAAATGTAAATACTTTTATGCATCTGATGATAGGAATGGTATTTTCAAAAAACAAACAAATAAATAAATGCCATGATCCTCAAAAGTGTCCTTCAAAAAGTAATTCAGCTCTTCAGAAGAGCAGCATTCAAGAAATGGATAAGCTTCAGATAGATCAATAGTTCCGTTCGCATTAAGAATATTTCTTATTTAGCTTCTATAACAAATATGCTCCAAAGCATTGCACAGCAATCCCAACAGCTCTTATTAAAAATTCAGAATATGGAAATTTTATTGACCTTTTTCTTCCTGTTGTTTGAATTTGCTATGAATATAAGTGACTGGCATCCACCAAGAAGGAGTCAGCAACTGACCTGCAGTAGTAAGTGAATTACACAAGTTTGTATAAAGCACAGGCTGTCACCTATAACCACCATACATTTAAATTAATACTGATCCAGAAAACGCTTAATGTATTAGACCTACTAACAACAATACCTGGAATACTCCACCCCTTACTACAAAGTCACATAAAGACAACAGTACTGAAAAAAGGGCTTTTGCCTTACAATCACACTTAAAAACATTCCTTAAAAAACACTGGGGAAAAAAAAGGTGTGTGCTTATACACGTCTTTGGGTAAAGCCATGTACTTCTCTGTTCTTACCAGTTTTGCAGTGGTTGTCACACACCAGATGATACTGATCCTACCCTAAGTCTGTATAGTAGATATATTTCTGTCTTTGCATTGTGTGATACCATTTGCTGAGGTTTACTTTCTAGATCAATTATTCAGCCACATGTGCTTGTGCAATATAAGAGTTTTTAAAGCACACAAGGTCTAATTATTGTCATAGGTTAAAAACTGAACTAGGATTACCAGAATGTTTATCCAGGCATTTGCATTCAAGAAAGGCTGCTGAAAAACAAGCAAATCCGAAATATTCTCCACATAAAAGCACCTTCAGGAAATGAGGCTGGAATTAACTTAGAGGAGACTACATCCTTTCTGTTCTGCCAGCTGTATCCTGCCAGACCTCAGAGTCACAGTGAAAATTGAGAAAACTACTAAAAAGTCTTTGTCACAAATTGGGCAGCAGGAAGATCAGTTCTCTGTCAGCTCTGTTTAAGGCACCATAGAGGGGGAATGTGATATGTGCTGCTCATACCTAAGCAACGGCAAGAATGAGGGGGTAGGCAGACATAGACAGAAATATTAATAAGGATGTCTTTAGTCATTAAATACTTCTTAAAAAAGTTACATCAACAGATTGATCTATTAGGATCACAGAGCTAAGACTGAAGTCTCCATACCAGGTTAAAGCAGAGCCTCTTCATGTTTTATGTGTTGTTTGATGAGAGGTTGCTAAACAAATGTTTTTTATTCAGCAACTGAACATAATTTCCTGGCATAGTTAATTTCATGTGTCCATTCTAATCTAGGACATCTGGAAGTTCTAGATTTTTTTAAACTTTCCAGCATGCTAGCAACAGTATAGTCCCCAAAACGGATGGTAGTCCAAGATGGCTAAACAGCTGAAGCAATTTTAAGAGGTCCATAGAATCAAGCTGCACAGTGTTTGCAATTGTTCCAATTCTTCCTCCAGGTTAAACAGTAATAACTTCTCTAATGGGATACCACTATTACAATTGGGCTACTTTGCTTCTATACCTAGCACATACTTCCTTGTACAGTCACAGAATAAGGTGCAGTGCGATGTGTGCCTTAGTTTTGGTCTAGACAGAACTTTGGTGCAATTGGCTCAGGGTAACTTAAATCGAAAAAAAAATAAAGACACTGAATACAGAGTTAGGAGCAGCTCCACGCCATTTTGGTGCCTAGCTTTCCACTGATTTCCACCAATGCAGATATAGAAAGCAAGCAAGCATCTAATGTCATCATAATTTCTCTTAGCATTAGCTTAGATCAAAGTAGGTTGTTCTGAACGATAGGTCAGTGGAATAGGATTTGCGAAAGTCCAACCCAAATTCTCAGTGCAACTTCACAACATTGCTTCAGCAAATCACCCTATCCTATTTGTGGTTTATTTTTTGTTATTGTTTTAGGTTTTTAATCACCCTGAGAATTAAAACTGGTGGTGAGGAATAAGACACATCCTCCAAACAACATTCTGAAAAGATGGTTCTTAATTCTGGATCTTCCATTTCGGAGGCCACATGAATTTACCACTTGACCTTCAGTAATGAGGCATTTCCAACCCAATATTGTAACGCAGCAATGACTTTAGCTACAGCAATCAATTCTCCAGTCAGTTTTCAGTATGTATCTATGAATAGGTGTTAACACAAGGCTCAGAGACTTTAAAGTGTTTTGCAGCATCCTTTTATTGTGTGGTTTATACTCATATTGAGAAAGAAACTTTTTTTTTTTTAATCCTAGACTTCTGTTCTATACCTCATCTAGGAACGTCAGCAAGAACTTTTTTCATTCTTCACAGCACCAAGCAGAAAATACGGTCTCATGGTCTTCCCCTCAAAGGGTGCACAGCTTCTGTACTGCAGAGTCTATTGGGCTGAGAGTGCAGTCTTAAATAATCACAATTAATAAACTTTTCAGGATTACTTTTGCACAGCACTTTACCCTGTTCAACGGAGTAAAGCAGAACTGTAAAATCAGCCACATAAAGCAAAACCTTGAAAACTGCATTACCTTAATATATGAATTCACCATGAAAAATTGCCAAAGCATATTTGCAGACTTAGTAATTCCTTTAAAAATTGGTTTCTCATTATCTACTTACCTAAATAACAATTTTACCCTTAACATAGATTATTAAATTAAAATAGGTTTAACATTTTCCTCTTCCTACAATCAAGCTCCTTGAGACTCAGGAGGCCAGACCATGTCTGACGGAACAGAGCAGTTCTGTAACTTGATTAAAAGGATTGGGCTGCTCAACAAATAGGCCCAGCAAATGTCCTGTGTTGAAGCTTTCATGCACCAGCCTTTTAATTTCAGAATGACATTCAATAAAGGCAGTAAATTAACTAATCAAAAGGACTTGCATGAGTGAGCTAAAGGTGGCTGAACTTGAACTAAGAAAGCATCCACATAGATTGGATAGAAAGGATGATAACCATACACTCACTCTCCTTTAAAAGGAGATACCCACCATACCAGCAATTCAGAGATACAATAGCACCTTCTCATAGAAGGAAAAAGGGTAAAAACAAGGAGTTTCTGAGAATTTCCCTCCACTCTACCACTTCTACATATTCACAGCGGTATTTCCAGCTCCCCATCTCCAACCCTCCCCAACTTCACATTTCCAACTTCTATTCAAGATGCCCTCATAACAGGGCTGCAAAGCAAGCAATGCACTGCCAGCACCAAAAATAAGGTCAATTCAGGCACGACCAAACTGAGAACCCTATTATTGTTTCAACTAGAAGCAATTCTTCCAATTGTCAATCTAAAGGCAATCCAATTCAATAGCAGTGTATTAGTAACAACAGTTACTCTACCAGTAACATGGTATTTGATGATAGTTATCTACATGTGCTTTGAATGAGAAGAGATGCAATACCAGCAACTAGATGCATTCAGAGCATGCCATTCAAATACTGCACAGAGCTGAGAAGGTGGTGTTTGACATAAAACGGACATCCACGTGCCAATCTGACAGGCTCATCACGGGTCTTTTGCATCCATCTCTTCAGCCAAGGGAAACTGCAGACTTTCTGGAGCATAGGCAAAAGCAAGAACCACGGAGGAAGGGAGATGGAAACAATTCAGAGGACTGACTTTTTCAGGTTTGAGGGAAATTTTTTTAATTTGATTGATTTGGGTTGTTGGGTTGTTTGTTTTTTTTAATAAATAGTCAATTCCTACACTTTCATGACATCCTAGAGCAAGTTACTTTGCTTCTTCACAGGCCACACCTAGCAGCAGCCTCACTGTATGCCACCAGCCAGAGCACACACATCCCTCACTGCAGAGCTCCAGGGACAAGAGAGCAGGCCCTGTGCTGCCTGTTGGCAACCAACATGCAAACTCCCTTCTGCAGTCTCTTGCACAAGTGCACAAGGAGCTCCTGGCACCAGCACATGCACTCCAGTGCACAACACTGATGAGCCTTCATCTGAGCACCAGTGACCTGAAGCAGAGCTCTACCTCATCATTCAAAATTCATCTAGCATGTCTAGGGTCTTTTAGAATTAGCTTTTTTACAGCTCTCCCAACTCCTTCTCTGATTCATAAGCAGCATCTGACAGGGCTAAGTTACTCACCGAGACTAATTATAATCTTGCAAAGAAAAAAATAACTTTTCTTGAAATGAAACTGCTTTTTTCTTTTTGAAACACCCATCAGTAATAACATTTCTTCAGCTACTACAGTCTGCAGACTGTTTGCATTTTACTTACATTCATTAACATAAGGAGAATTAAATTATGTACAGGAGAGGCCAGGAAAAACATCCTTTGGACTCCATGCACTTTTAAAACAGCCTTTTCTTACAGATGACAGATTCAGGTCAGGGAAAGTCTAAAATGGGACACTTTTGCCACGTATTACACAGTGAACAAGTAGGTAGTGCCCTTCCCCCATATCCCAACACATCGTCAAAAATACTTGACTTAAACATGTTTGTTTTTATGATGCTTCAGAACCATTTGATGGCAACATACATAGAAATTTCTTTGGCACTTATCTTCCCCATAGCCCTGTGTGGCACAGTCCCATAAACAAAACGCTGACTCTGAGGCAGATTTGCTTGACTTTACTGTAATCAGCAAAGCACAAGGAGTGGAGAACAGTCACAGAAACACTTATGGAATAATGTGTCAAGACAATAGGGAGGAAATATACATACATATATGTATATCCACAAATTTCTTGTCGCTTTATAAACTAGTAGTCTTTAGAGGAGACGTGTTTTCACATTTTATTATCCAATTTACTATAAGCACAGTAACAGAGTAGAAACTAGAAATACTGGCTCTTGGATCTGTTTCTATGTCTGCCAGAGATGAGAAAATGAATCACCGTAGAAGTCGTTTTTGGGTTTCTTATATCATCACTGCTAAATCACCAGATGTCCTCTAGTCCAACACCTAAGCAGTGCAATGTGCTGAGCTTTTCCTCAACTTCATTTCCCACCGCGAGCTGCAAGAGTTTGTTTTGACTGAGGAAAACCAGTTGGCATATTAATTACACCAAAACTCTTATGATTCAACGAGGTGAATGCATTATAACAAATGCAGAATACAACATAAATAGACTATCCAACTCCTGATAAAGAGAGCAACTTGAAGTCCAGATTCATATGTTAAGGGCAGAAAGGATCACTGTGAACAAGAAGTTTTATATTCTGCATCAGAAAGCGAATGTTTCACCTAAGTTTTAAAGACAGACTACGATTTATCACTGAGTGACTAGACAAACTTTTAAAGAGACTGAAATTATGCATAAGATTACAATAACAGTGAATTTACTACATCCATAGTGAGTGCTTCCAAATGATAAATAATCTCATTATTAAAGCAAATACCTCACTGCAGGACTCTGACATATTGAATACATTCAGCTGTTCATAATTGGTTTACAACATTAGTTCAGTATTCTCCTTTTTTTGATATGAGCATGAATTTGTTTGTCCACGAAATCTGCCACTTTTTGCGTGTAAATTAACTTATTACTAATGTATTTAATGAATAGAAATATGAAAATATGAAAAAATTATAAATTTTAAGAAATTCTTTTTTAAAATCTTCCAGATTGCTGCTACTTTAAAATGTGCTTGCAGTACTAAAAAGAATGAAAAACCTTCTACACCTGCACTCCTATGTGGCTTTAAGCACTGTGCCACTGATTCCTGTTGAGAAAAAAATTGACATTTAGGTGGGAAAATACAACTCCTGGAGTTCAATTTGAGTATTTTATAAAGACAAAGAGATGGCAAAAATGTTATGTGAGAAAACAACATGTATAGAAAAAAAAAATCTACATTTTGAACTGTAAACTGCAGTTTGAGTGTCAGAATACTACCTGCACAGTAAAATATGCTTGGCTGGGCTTGTTGGATGTTTATGGAGATAAATCTTTCTTACATAGATCTGCCTGCTTGAAAATAGCTTAAAACTTGCTTAGCTGAACTCAGAATTCCACCAGGCTAGTGCCATATTACTTAAGGGTGGATTCTTATTAAACAGAGATTTTGGGAAGAATCAAAGCTAGATGAAGTGGAGGAATAAACACTGTGATCAGAGTCATAGTCTTCAACATCTTTAACATTACCAGAAGAATTTCTGGGATTATATGCTGAACGTGCATGGCAACTGATGTAAAAATTATAGCAGATCTGAAAGTTTGATAGTATCTGTATTTCAGAACTTAGCCAATACTGTGCCTTTATTTACCCTCAAAAGATTTTGCTGGGACAGCAAAAATGTAAGAACTCTTCTACCATAGTCATAACAGGTGTAAACCAAAGCTGCTGGCATAGTTTGGACATCCTTGAGCACTTTTATACACTTTAACCTCTTTAACACGTATTGATGTAAAATATATGAACTGGCAACAAATCACAGGTTCCACAAAGATGTCTTCTGTAGGTAGCTGTGTTACCTGTCACTGTCCCTTCACTATGGCTCTGATGGTAGAAAGGACTCTAATCTCCTTCCAACAAAGTCGGTGGGCTAACTCAAACCCACCCCCACATGCAAAGCAGATTAAATTACTCTTACAGATTTACACTGAAGCAGACTAGAATATTCTTATTCTGCTTGGAGTGATACAGTGGAACTATCACTGGCAACATGGCACTGGCAAGTACCAGCAGATAACATCAGCTTGAAATGGTGCAGCAGAATGAGTAACTGTTTGCAGCCAAAGAGTTTCAACATTCAGCTAAAGTGGTCTAAAGCAGATGCACAGTAGCTAAGAGTTCAGAGCATAAACATGGAGAGTTACCATGGCTCACATGACTCACAGTAACTTCTAAGCCCTCCTTGACTTAGAGTTCAGAGTCTGGTCTTGATAACTTGAATCTCTTTCTAAGCTTGGAAATAACCAATAGTATTTGGGGGGCATGGAGAGGGGATACATTGAAGTACACATAAATATTAGCTTTACTGGACAACTGCAGCATCAAAAGCAATGTTACCATCATAACTTAACTTAATGTTACCAGATGGGCTATTGACATTTCCCATACCCTCTTGCAATGCTGAATAATTAAAGTTGAATAACACATTTCCATGAACAAAGAAACCTTGCACAAAGTCCTAAAATGATATTGTTGGTTCTGTCTCTTTAAAACATCCTGGTAAAAAAGTATTAGGGCATCGCACAGGAATATCTAACCTGTTAAACCTTTGCACAATCTCACCAAAAATACACTAGAGATCAAGACAAAAAGGTTCCCTGACTTCAGTGGGCTCTGGTCTCATCCCTTAATGATACCTCCCTAAGTTTCATGTACACCAGTTCTTTCTGCCACTTAAAGATCTAGCCCTTAACAGCTAAGTCTTAAACTTTAGGGTTTTAAACACTTGATATAACACCCACATGTAGAGTAAAGCCGATATTCTAAGAGAGTGACTATGGTATCAGGGTTAAGCTAGGAGACCGCAGAACCTCTCCGATCACCACCTAGTGAAGAACATGAGCTGAATCCCTCCAGTTTCTCACCAGGGCCCACACTTCTATGCAGGTGTTATCTTCATCATTTTCCCTCTTACCTCACCCAAGCTTTCAACTCAGCAAGGTGCACAGTTCAGCAGTATCTTGTTTCTTACCTCCAGCCCAAAGCAGCTGCTTGTCTTAAACAGTAACCAAAGGTGATGCTAATTCTCAAACATCATCCACTGCTGCAGTCACATGTTTTTAAAAATACCGTACAGCATTTGAAGTAAAGGATGAACTAATTGTGTATGACGACATGATATGTCACCACCTTTAACATTCTTTCAAACATTTATCTAGCCGGAATATCCCAAAGCTCTAAAGGTTTATGTTATGTTATGTTAAAGGATTATTGTTTATGACAATGGGAGTCTGAAAGTTTGCAGTCATAACATATTCAACTTAAGAGAAGAAAATTGAAGACATGATTAAAAAAACCCCCTTACATACAAAAGCTCTGACTGGCCCTTTATGCAGCTGACAAAGGAGCTTTCTTCCCTTCTTCCCTACTCCCTCAAAAAAAAATTAATCTCAACTTATAATAAAGACTGAGAGGAACAGAAAAATTAATTTAATGGATTTTTCTATGTGCATTATGCAAAGCAATTTTTAGTCTAGAAAGAGGTACTGCAGTTCACCTAAATTGACTCCTGAGGGTATTTTACTTTGAATGAATGTTTAATAGATGTTAGCTCAGCTGAAGAAGTAAATAGCTCATGGAAGAGAAATAGCTCTAAATCTCTTCATAAATAGTAAATTTTCCACAAGTGCTTCTACATAGGCCAAAAGAATACCTGCACTACTGAAACATTACAAGCCACTATTTCTGCCTGTCACTTAATTTCTTTAAATAGAAATTAATTAGAATTTTGGAATAAAGCTTTGGGCTCTGTTTTTCCAACATACAAACAACATTGCACAAATGCTTTTTTAGGGAAAAGACATATAATTGCATGCTGGCCTGGAAGACCAAACATCCTTCTTCTGGTGCCTCACTGCCACAGATCTCTAAGTATGACTGCAGACAAATCACCTAAACCTGCTGTCCCTCAGTTCCCAGTTAGTTGAGCCGGAGTGGCATTACTTCCCTTCTTTACACAGGGTTTGAAAAAGCACAGCAGCAATGTTTGTGACTCATTCACCAATGCACAGAAGAGCAACACTATTCAACATTTGTAAGAATTCATAGACTGGTTAGACCATGACTTCAAAGGCAGTTTTTCTTTTTATTCTTCCCTTCCTCTTCTTCCTGCTTCAGCCTTTCATAGTGCCTCTTCTTTCCCAAGGGGCTAAAACCTTCTACTAAACACACACCTCATATAAGAGAGACCATGATGGGGAGCGAAGGCAGATCTATCGCCCTGTGTTGCTGCCCAGTTGTCCCTCACACCTGAACCCTGCTTTCCCCAGAATACCACAGTCCCTCCCTACAGGAACAAAAGCAGAAAAAGCTGAGAGTCACCACTCTCCCTGACAGTTAGTAATACCCTGTGTAATAGCAATATTGTTTGGAGTTTCCAATCAAGTTGAATTGCGTTGGCTGAGAACTACTGAAAATGTTTATGTATTAGGAAAAACAAACCCAAACCCCCAGAGTTTCAGTCTCTGTCACACCAAGTTATTAATGATTTCCACTCACTTTGCTAAGTGCTTTCAATTAAAAATTGAATGACAATCTACACCAAAAGGCTGTTACCAGCCTCATCTTTTGTCCAAAGGATATTGACCCTGGATGAGGAGGAGACATTCAAATCCTTTCTGTAACCAAGAGGATTCAAAGACTTTCTTCTCTCCTTCCAAACATCAGTGCTATTAACCAGTTTCCTGCTGCTGTCTTGGTCTCTCCCAGAGACAGCGTGCCCCTGCAAGTGATGTACTCCAATATGACAGGAAGGCAGGTTGAAGCCGGAGGCACTGCACCTCCTCTCCCTACCACAGCTGGCTGGGCAGAAAAGCCAGATGGTTCTTGTCCTCTGGCCCAGCTTCAGTACAAACATTTTACAGAATAAGGAAAGTTTCAGTCTACTCACGGAAAGTGCTCTAACCACTGGCCTGTGTACCAAAGGACTGGCAATTCTTACTGCTGGTTTTCTTCAAGGACACCTATGTGTTCTGCTGCAGTGAAAACTACTTCACTAGTTTTGAAAACAAAATTTTGTTTTGAGGGAACGAATATTTAATTTTACCCTCCAAAATCTTTACGAAAAATCTTTTCTTTTTCTTTCAAAATGAAAAAGAAGTTAGATAAAGATTTGTATCAGAACAAACCAATCAAGCATTTGTGGTTACTTGGTTCAGTGGCAAAAAAACTAAAATACTTTATTCACCCAAGCCTGCAAGCAAAGGCAAATGTTTTGTGACACATGAAAGCCAGAGAGCAAATCTGCTTCAATCCAGGTCAATGGATTACAAGTGTAATTCTGAAGTTAGAAAAATAAAAGTTATTACACAAGTCTGAATTAGAAGTTGTTTGTTTGGGTTTTTTTGATCTATTTCAATCTTAATAGTACAGTTAAAGAGAGTACAGTTAATTTTACTTTAAAATACACTAGCAGTAAGAGTTGAATAGAACCAAGAGGTAGGCATTAAATGAGTTCTAAAAACCAAACTTTTCTGTCTCTGAATAAAACAAAAACCCAGCACTCTGTGTAAAATCTTTATAAATCATTTGTTTAAAGAGAACACAAAAATCCTCATTTACAAATGTTTACACTTAGTTTTAAGACACTGCTCGTAGCTTTTGTTTTTATTTCCACTTCTAACAAGAAATCAAGATGACAATACAAAGTATAATGTTAAACTATGTCACTCTAATTTGTTTGGTTTTGTTTCCTTACTTACTTTCTAACCAGCTCAGCATTATTTGATGCTTTGTGAGCATTTTTTATCAAGTAAAAAACCCAATAAAGTCACAAAACCGAGCCCTGCAATTGTTGTAATTGAGCATTGAGTTAGGTACCTGATCTTCAAAGAAATAACTAGAAACCAATAGAGCTTATGGCTCACAAATTATACCAATAGACATTTCATCCTAAACTAGTTAGGAAAAGCAGCTAAATCACAAACCAGCTATGCTTTCAGAGTCAAATCCCCAAACTGTGTGCTACATAATAAACTCCCAGAGGAAAAAAAAAAGAACACAGAAAATACGCTTTCCTGTTTTGCGTGTCATTTTAAAAGCATTCCGTGTGCATTAAATACTTATACCTCACATCCTACAAGAATTATTGAATAAAACCCTTTTGGCATCTTTGTCTCATGTTTCTTGTTCATGAGACGTCATAAAAACAGAGTGAGGCAAATGCTGAAAATGAAAGGACACTGGGGTACAGACTAAGTCAACAGAAATGCTGTCAGCAGTGGAACAAGAACTATGTCTTCATCTCTTATTTCCTTGAGATCGTTGGGTTTGATTTTTAAGCATCCTTGCTTCTTTCTTGCAACAGGGAAACATTCTCATGATCATCTTCTTTCTACTAATTAGGTGAGGAAAAGTCATCAAATCAGTGCCCTTAGACCCTCCAGCCTTTCTCTTTGTACCCTTAAAACCTGGGTGGTGTCTAGTACAGCACGGACACAGAGCCAAGTGACAGCTGGGGAAACCTATGGTACACTAAATCATACTCGTGCTCAAACCTTATTTCATCTTTTCTGTTTAATGTCTGAGTGCATCTTTGGAAACATATTTGGATGTTTGCAAGCATCAAATATGATCCAGTAAGCTATTTAAAACTGGCATCACCAGCCTTCCTAGTCCTCATACCAGCATTCTCATATAGCTTCAAGACATTTACGCAAGAGAGTTAAAGAGAAATCCCAGAGATCATTCAAAAGGAAAGGGATGAAAAGAGCTCTCATGAATTGCAATTGAATTGCATTGAATCCCTTAGTAACACAAGGGATTTCACTGTGGGAGCTGCCATAAGAGGCCCTTTCAGATACCATCTATACAAGCCCAATTGTACAGGCAAGTAGGTAATAACAGACAATTCAGGTAGGACTTCCTGCTCAGCAGCTCTATCCATCTCCATCCTTGCCAACACTTTTCAGCCCCTCTGCTCCAAAGCTTCTGTTGCTCATGGGTCACTCTGCAGCAGGCATCCTGGCAACCCGCTCTCCATGGCAGATTATGAACCAAACAAACCAAATGTAACTACCTTGCTCTTTATAAGGCTCACAAGAGATCTTACACTGACAACTAATGCATTGCCTTTTCCACCGAGGTCAGCTACTGTGTTTTCCTCCCAACACATGGCTATTAAGAGCATTTAACACCAATCCTTCACTTACTCAATCTTTTAGCTGCATACTAGTTTTTCCTCCACTTCAATGCATGAGTGACTTGAACTTCTACCTTATTTTTCAACTGCAATTCCACTAGGTGGTTTCCATCTGCTTCAAGTATCCATACTCAGTGAAAACAAAAACAACCTTCCCCCACCCCCAGAAAAAAAAAAACAACCAAAACCAAACAACAACAAAACACAAAAAACCAAACCCCACAAACCCAAAATACAGAACAAAATCTACACTATAAAAGTTCTTTGCTATCAGAGCCAGGAATACGTCACATCAGAATCAGTTTAGAGAAACTGTATTTGTGGTCTAACTTATATCATCACTAAACCAAAGAAACCACAATCAATAAGAGATTACATTTGACTGAAGTTTCTTGGCAACAGCTGCATGAAAAATGTTAGGGCTACCCTCTCCTTTGTTTTCTCATATCTTTCAGAAACCACTGAACACTGCCACTTTTGCATATGTCACGCATTCTGCTGGCAATCCACATAGTAATAATTTGTGAACACTGCTTGAGTACAGCTCTTATTTTTTCAGTGAAGTTAAGGAGACCAGCTACGTTGCAAGCCACTTGCTGCATTCATCTTCCCTGGTTCTCTTGAACTGCAGGAGAAATGGACCATTTCAAATTGATCAGACTCTCAACATTCCCTTTTGCTATTTGATTCAACTTCAATTTAGCCTCTGGTCACAGATTTAAAACTGCATGCTTTGAAAAAATTAGTACCTGACAAGTTATGGATGGTCACTGGGAAATGGATACAACTGCATGAAAGAATTATTCACCTGCTAAATGGGCTGTTAAACATAACTACTTCCACAATAAAGTGCCACCAAGACATAAGTGCAAATAAGTAAATTAACTCTGGGTACTCACTAAAGACAGTGATTATACAGTAACTATTTGCCCACAGTGAAATGCATTATATCTAAGAAGGTAATAAAATTCAAGTAATGTAAGAATCTGTTTTTTGCCAGTTATGATCCTAAATGACTACAGAACACATTTGGCTTCATCGTCATTACTTGTAAAAGTCACACTTCATCTTATAGTTACTCAGTACAGACCACATTTAGACTTGCTTAATGCTATGCAGGTAGTATTTATGTAGGAAAACTTATTTCAGTAAAAGCAGGTCAAATATAGCTTGATAGCACAAGAAAGGAAACAAATACATTAACATCACAAGTAGCAAGGTGTAGAAATTAAAGATTCATTTAAGGCAGGAAAGAAGCATCTTCATTGTGAAACTACTTTCCACGAACACTAGAAAACTTTGGTTAAACTGGTTAAACTTTGGTTCAAACCAAAGCCATTTCCATTGCAGACTACAATAGATAATTTTATGAACTCTCCCAGTGAACCCTCCTGAGAATCACTTCTAGTCTTCAAATACACCTCTTCGAGCAGTTAACTCCAAAAAGTTTCAAGGATGCTTCCTCAAAAAAGGTTTTACTGAACTTCAAAACAACTGGTCTCTGATATGCATGACTTTTCTTTTAAAACAAACAGAAACACCAACAACAAATAAACAAAGCAAATCCATCTACTTAAGCAGCAAATTCATACTTTCAGAAAGTATAGTCTTGTCATCCATTCAGTCGATTGTTTACAAAAACGAAACCAGCAGAAATTGTCCAGTAAAGACTGTTGCAATTTAATTGCTCTCAAACTGAATAATTCACAGAAAAACAACCAAAATAGAACAACTACACCACATGCAAAACAAAAAAAAAAGCCCACACACAAATACCACCATTCCAGTGCATAAAATGATCCTTCACAATCCAATTACTCACATTTTATAGCAGGAGTAGTTAGAAAATGACCGTTCTTTCAGCCACTTTGATAACACCTTACAAATGCTTGTGCCACCACATCTGAAGCCTTAAGTGGCATCTCTTAGACGAAGATACCAGAGCCTCTGTCCCTATTCATAAGAAGTAGCAGAAAGTCGCTCACATCCCACTTTATATCTCTCTAGCAGCACAAGAGGGGAGGCGCTTTTCAAGGACTCCAGACTAACACTTGCACATAATAGCAAATCATAGAGGCCACTTTTGATTTTCTAAATAAATAAAGAAACAAACTGTAACAGCAAAGTTCAAAGAGCATTAACAAATAGCCAGTTTACAAATTCATACCATTACCTACTGCACACTATCAGAAATCTTAGTTCAAGGAAAAAAACAAACCAAACCAAAACAAAACACACTCTTTTCACAGCTTAACTCCTGTGATTTTATGTCAGAAACATGTTGACTTTCTTGATGTGCAGCATAGACATCAATAATTTAAGAAAGCTTTGCCTCCTGTGTAGAAAGGATAAGATATATTTGAAAATCTACTTTATGGAAAATTTATAAAATCACAAAGAGTGTGGCTGAAATATCAGTTGCCCAAAAATCTGAATTAACTGTATCACAAAAACTCATGATAGACACTCTTTGTTCTTAAAACTTCCAGAGGATTGCAATTTCACTTCCCTCAGAGTTTTTCCGGTTACACTACTGTTCCAGTGAGAAACATTTTTCCTGGTGGTTGACCTGATTTTCCATTGCAGATAACAAATGTTCCAAATCTGTAAACTTACACATAATTGAAAAAAATAAGTTTCTTTCCTGACATTTAAGATGGGAATAATTCTAGCACCAGTGAAGACAATGTAAGTTCTGCTTTGCATTTCGTCAGAACTTTACCAACTGTTTTCTCATTAAAACCCACTTGTAATTTCTGATCCATCTACCCCTCAGAAAATATCAAAAGTATCTTCTCTCTTCATAAAACCTGTTCTTAATTTTCCTTCTCTCCAATTTTACCTACTGTACCACCCGTTTCTAACTATCAGATAGCCTATAATATATGTACATATAACCAATGTACAGGTTCTCACCCTCAGGAAATTGCTCCTTTACAACTCTTGTCAACACCTTGACTTTCACCTTCCTCTATTTATTTTGGTAGTTTTTGTACCTTTTTTTAATTAAAAGTTTTCCTTATCTGTATCAGCACTCCTTGTCACTGTCTAAGACCAGGCAACAGCCAATTACAAACCACACAAGTGTCAGAAATACATACAAAAACACAGACTGGTAAAAGACAGTGCAGAGAAGGCTTCAGTTACAAGGCTTCTCCTGCAGGCATTCAGTTATTTTGAAAGTAGTTCAAATAACCTTGCAGCAACTATTCACTGTGTGTCCTCCTAAGGGAATCAGCACAGCACAGCTCATACTGATTTCACACCTCAGTTTTGTGTGAATCCTCCTCCTAGGGGTTCAGCTGCCTGTGATCCAAGGCCTAGTTTTGACACAGCAGAACTGTGTAACCTTGGATGAAACTTCTCAGGAAACTGCCAGCTTGCAAGAAGGCTCTAGTCTAAGTATTGTCACACAGCTACGATTGGTAAGAATGGTAAATTTGCAGCTAGACTTAAGATCCTTGACACATAGGCTGTTAACAGTTCAAGGACTCAACCCCCAAAACAACAAAAAAAAGCATTAAAAGCTATGAAAACTTACAGTGGAAAAAAAACCCTAGGGAGTCAGAATACAACAACTCAGCAACACTGACAATCAGTCCATCCAAGAAATTATAGAAGTCAACCTTCCCCAATACTGATGGCTGCCAGGCTGGCAACAGCACCAGGACAGGTGAGGCCACCCCTGGAACGCTGTGCCCAGTTCTGTGCTCCTTAGTGCAAGAGAAACATGGACATACTGGAGAGAATCCCGTAAAGGGCCACAAGGGTGATGAAGAAACTGGAGAACCTCACTTAAGATGACCAGCTGAGAGAGCTGGGACTGTTCAGGCTGGAGAAGAAAAGGTTCAGGGAGGATCTTATCCATGTATACAAATACCTGAAGGGAGGGTGCAAAGTAGACCGAGCCAGGCTCTTTCCAGTGGGGTCCGGAGGCTGTGGCCACCAATTGAAACACAGGAGGTTCCCTCTGAACATCAGGAAACACTTTTTCACTGTCAAGGCTATGGAGCACTGGCACAGGTTGCTCCCTTCCAACTTCAAATATTCTGCAGTTCTGTGAACCAGGTATCTTACCTGGTGGTAGTATGTCAACGCTTTGTCTGGTTGCCCACTAAACCTAGTTATCTACCGCATATCTCAGTCAATAAATAAGTAGTTTAAAGTTAGTTACATATATCTTGCTTTCATCATCTCTTCATGGACAGTAAAGGGTGAACAACATGACCAAGAGAGAGCATTACAGCTAACTGCATTAGCTTTTCCCCATGGAGCAGTTAACAGGATCCGGATCTATCTAACAGGATATATGCTGCTCAACAAGTACACCAGATAGTTCTTAAAATTCTACTGTTACAAATGCACTGATGAAATAAGAAAGTCTTTGTTCATAGTAAGTCCCTACGAACTAAACATTTTATCAGCTGTGCAAAATCTGGAATGTCATCTCACTTACCAGGATGGAAGGAAGAAATGGAAGACATTTAAGAATTAATCATCTAAAGACTACTTCTCTAACAAAATTATCCTTGCTATCAATTTCCTTCAATGTTGCAGTCATACTTATTTTTCAAAGTAGCTTGAGTTGATTGAGAAGCATTATATCAGCTTATTCAGGCCTAGCTTGTATCTAATCCTTGGGTCCATAGTTGAAAATAATCCACCTGTAAACAAGACTACTAAAATGCCACCAAAAAATCTTGTATAATCAGTCAATTTCATATAATTCTTGGCACTTATAATAATTACACAAGTGAAACAATATTTAATTCAATACTAAGGGATAATCTCAAAAACATTTGTTTAAACATTTTTCTATGCCTTTTTGTGTGTACTTTGTTCTAAATCAGCCATTCATTACAAATCCATGTTCAGAGAGATGATGTTTGAGTCTCTTGTTTCTAATTATAAGCTACATCTGACATTTTAAACTGCAGTTACAAATGCGTATGACAAACATTTATGTTGAAGCATCTCCCAGCCCTTCAACAGACACACACACACCCCCCAAGTATCTGAGCTTGTTAAGAAAAAGTGACTTTCAAATACAGTTCACCAGCTTCTCCAGTTCTGACTACTCTATAATCCTATGGCAAATTCTTTCTTCTGGAAGATAAGATTGTGATTGATTTGAAGAAGAAAGACTGAGGCTGTAATCTTTCCTGTAAGTTGCATATGAGCTGTCGTGATATCAAATCGAAGCTGATATAAATATTTGTTTGGAATCTCTACCAAAGTTAGCACAGCTAACAATGAGAAGATAAATTAAAATTAAAGTTA
The DNA here is from genome assembly GCF_000695765.1 of Mesitornis unicolor. NCBI lineage: Eukaryota > Metazoa > Chordata > Aves > Mesitornithiformes > Mesitornithidae > Mesitornis > Mesitornis unicolor. Next base: position 66,673 of record NW_010157888.1, read on the forward strand.
CTCAAGCAGCATTTAATCTAAATGAAAAGACAAAAGGACTTTTCCTAAATTCTGAGAAAATTACATGTGCCTTAAAACTTTCTGCTTGCTTTTTCTATGCTTGCCTAGGGCCTTCTCCCACATGTACCGTCAGCCCCAACACATGGGAGCTGACATTATTTATACATCTGCAAAATAACCAAAACCCAAGCTGTAACACAGCAAACTTTCTTCTGCTTCTTCCACACAAGTGAAGCTCAAGGCTCAGACCCAAACCATTAACACAAGCTTAAAACTCAAAGCCTTTCTGCAAGTTCAAAAAGAACATACCGGGGCAGTATACAAGCTACCTGCAACCCCTCACAGACAACTGGACCCTACTTAAACCACTCTGATAGACAGGCCAGTCCAATTTTCTATTTTTCCTTCTCCTCTTCTCCTCTCCTTCATCTAGATGGCAATCCTATACAAATAATTTCATAGATTTCCCCCACCCCCCCCAGCCATTTCTTTGATCACTATGTAAAGATAAGTCTATCTGGCCAAACGTCTGGCAAGGTCTCCAAGTCATTTTCAGTCTTCCTCAGTGAACCTTAAGGAACTCATAAAACTTTCACCGCAAACAAGTAAAAGCATCTGCTTATATCTGTTACCAGCCCGTGATATAACAATGTAACATTTGTACCAGGAGTATAAAAATGATATGTAACTCCATCAACTCACAAATGCAATGGTAACAACAGCAGTAATTAGCATAAAGCCAAATATGAAAGAGCTGGCTACATCACTTAGCACACTGTTAGCAGGGGGTTATTGGCATTGACAGCAAAGTGCCAGTCACTTACAGCCATCAAGTAACTGTACAGATATTCTCTCACTGCAGATATTTTACAAGATATTTTCTAATTCAACAATTCAATTCTGCACATATCAGAATATCCTGTTGCTTATTGACAGAATCCTTCTAGATAGCAACTAATGTATTAATAATGTCCTTCACATTATGCTGAGCCACAGTGATAAGCATTACTAAAGACAATGACCTTGCCTGAAGGCACTGGACAACATTATGCAAGAGGAGAAACTCCTTGAAGCACACAGACAATCAAAAAAAGAGTTAGAAATTAATTCCAAATCAAATACCACTCATCTCCAAGCTGCACCCCACAGCCAAATGACTGGCTTTTGTCACCTGCAAGGAGCGTGTCTTGCCCTCTTCAGATGTACAGTGAATGTCTGTCTTGCTGCCTGATGACTGACAATCCATGTAACTTTTAGTGACCAGTTCACAGTTAATAATTTATTGGAGGAGACTACAGCAGGCAGTAGATCAGGAAAGCATGGATTAAGTGCACAGGTGTCATAACAGTGCAGTTCCATAGCTTACAATCCTTTCCACCATGAAAACTTTTCCTGCTTAGGGCATATCTGCTTTCCATTTGTCCACTGTTCAACTAAAGGGAACCTTATTCCGTACGATGCTAACTCTCCATAACAACTTACAGACTTCACTGACTTACGAATTACCTCACTGGCAAATCAAATACTGTAGGTACTCTCTCTGTGTCAATCACGTCTCTATTGAAAATAAAAGAGGAATCAAAATCACACAGGTAGCTATGGCCAGGAATCAATGCTCTAGCCACAAGCAGTTGGTCTGGCCAAGAATCCTCATAACACCCTTACTGGAGGTGCTTCTTGCATTCTCTTCAATTAGGCTTCCAAAGAAGGTGGCAGCCATTTCATTTCCAACTTTGAAGGGCCTGGGCTGGGAAGTTAGGACAGGTTAGTGGTAAGAAGATGTCAGGGAGTGGGGTGGACAAGCTAAGGGATAGATACCACTCAGGAGAGGAAACTGCTCCTGGCCAGACAAGACATAACCAGGCCCACAATGAAAGAACTTTGCTGTCTCTTCTAACCGAGAGGGACTCTGTTGGCGGCAAGACACAAACAGCTGCTAAAAGCAGCATTTTCCTTGCCCCACACCCCTGTTCCAGCAGCTCGCCCACCAACGCAGAGGGCCCACTCCTCACAGGAGCCAGACAGGTTGCTCGGCCACCCCCTCCACAAGGCGCTGCAACACCGGGCTACTTTGCACTGGGACGCACTGCGAAGTTCGTTTAGAAGTGGAACACTTCGGTTTCGTTTACATCCACACCGACTGCACTGAGAACGGCTGCATTTCAGCTGACTTTCACCTAGTCAGTGAGCAAAGACAAACATAACGCAGCCCTTCACTGTGAACAGAAGAGCACCCAAGCAAGTGATGTAGTTTACCCGAAGAACGGATCAGGAAAATTTGGATTAATTTCCCCTCTCCACAAACCACCCGGGATCCCCATGGGGAGAGGGAGGAGGTGGCCGCTGCCCCGAGCGGGGCGCGACCGTCGTCCTCGCCACCGCGCTCCGCCGGTCCTCGGGCGCCCCCTGGCGGCTCGACACGGCTCTTGGCAGGGAAGCGAGACACCCCGTCCGTCTTCCCTCGACCCCCCC
>NW_010157889.1:0-11223 GCF_000695765.1 Mesitornis unicolor
TATATTTCATTAAATTATTCCCTGCCCAACAAAAATGATTCTCTTAACAAAATGTACTGATCCACTGAAGGTGAGTTGGATACAAAGTGAAGACTTTCACATCCAAAGTCAGCCCTGGCACCTTGCAGAGGAAGAAATCTGCGTGCTACAAGGAGACAAGTGTTCTTGAGTTGCCAGTTATGATCACTGGCATGAACAGAGGGCTAAGGATGGAACTAGGGAAGATGCAGATAATTGTTAGCAGGCAAATTTAACCCAACCAAAAAAAAAAAAGGATAAGAAAACCACTTCAGGTTTAATGAAACATTATATTTGTTGAATAAAAATGACAATGTATTTTTAAAACTTTTTTTTAAGGTGTTGCAATAAAAGATAATAAAATTTTATGCCCAAAATAACCTAACCTCCAGCTTTCGAGACTCTATGAAAGTCTTCAGTCTCTTTTTTTTTTCCTCTGAAAGTCTACTCCAAATTCAACTACAATTTTTGAAAACTTTTTCAGACCCACCAAATTTGCATTTTATTAAATAAACTAAAATATTTGTTAAAACATTGTTTTCTTTCCACTTAGAGGTGTCACCATTGGACATAAGGAAGAGAGGTGATAGGTGTGATGAAAGTAATACAATATTTATGAACCTTCTTTCCCTTCCTCCCCTCCTTGTCAAATGTTCTGTTGAGCATCAATCTTTAATTCTTATATTCATTAATAGTAACTAGTGACCACACTAACCATTATAAGTTTTAGGCAGGAAAAAAGAGGTAAAAAAGGTGAAAAAATATGGAGCCAAATTTGCCCGACCGTTAATCTTATATTTATATAGCCTAAATGTGCCTAGGTAGTCTGACTTGAATTACTAGTTTCATTTACTTGTCATGAGATCTTAGCTCCCAGGTGAAATGCAATATTTATCCCTCGTTTTTTTCTTGCCTGAGAGCATGGTAGACTAAGTCTTTGCATGGAAAGACAGTGACAGGACAGGAAAGAAGTAACTACATGATGTCAACCATTCTGTGATTCTGCAATTCTGTGCAAATGTGTAGGATAGAAACACATGGCGCTGTGTTAAAATGTGAAGGTGGGAAGAAAAATAATAAAACAATGGTGCTGATCAAATACATTTGCATTGCAAATAGTCTGATGGTGACTGGACTCTGATGACTTTGTCCAAGGAATGATGATTGAAACAAAATAACTTACAAAGCTTGAAATGTTCAGACTCGAGAGATGTGTAAAAATTCTTAGAAAAGAACTTTAATAGTCAGCATACATCTTCTGGATTATAAGAATCACTAATCATATCATTTAAGAAGTTTGGACTTCACAATGAGAACTCATCATAAAATTCTGTAATGAAAAGCAAATTGATTTAATGGACTAAAAGCATTTAATTTCATTTTGAATGTTTAAGTTGGTAATGTAAGTTTTCAGTATTTTAAATCTGACATTTGAAATTTTTTTCCTGGAAAAAAAGTTCAATGATGGCCTTTCAAGTTTTCTTTTCCTTATTATCTTTCCTTCCTCTTCCCCAGTTCTCTCTCTATTCTCCAGTCAGGGTATGATTAAATAACTTCCTAATGAAAGTTTAAGTCAGTCCTACTCTTCATTTGCCCATATACCTCAATAACTCTAGATTATTTTAGCTGTGCTTTAATGAGAATGTTGCTCTCTTTTCCACCAGAGCTATGCAAGGAATGATCACAGGAGGTTTAATGGTAGCTTTTTGAGGACAAATAATTTTTAAAAGGATTGACATATATGTTAATAAAATATGTGCATTCTAAGAATGATCCTAGCCCTACTCCTTCAAATTCTTAGTAATATTTTTACAAGGATGTTAGTATCCTTTCAGTCAGTGACATTTTACATCTTTCCTTCTCCATGTCTGTGTTCTGTCATTTCTATGTTGGATGGCAGAGATAGTGCCCATAATAGTTAATGTTTGAAAATGATATGAAATCTCTAGTTAATGCAGGAAGCAACTTACAAGTCCTTTATACCTACTGTGCATTACATATTTACTGTTCAGTTAGATTTCAGTTCTTTTTCACATGACAATTCAAAATATTTCTTTAAATCTCTAAAGCTCTTTGTGGATGGAGGCTTTGCCAAATTGGAGACTGTTCAATACACAGCTTTCTCCCCACTCTGACAGCTGTCAGTTTTATTTAAGAATCCATTTACTTGATTTGTTTTCTGTTGAAAAAATTAATGTCTTAGTGGCATTTTTTTTGGTTAGGTATCTTTGCTGCTTCTGCTGCAGAATTGTGTTCGTTTTTAACACTTACTTTCACCTCTAGTATGAAAAGATGAAAATATTTTCCTGGAATTTGTGACAGTAACTTTAGGAAATTCTGATCCTAAACTTTAAAATTTGTAACTGTTTTTTTCAACCAGATTAAATGTACAGCTGATAGTCACACTACAAATTCTTAATTTCATCTACCACAGTCAGTCATGAATTATAATTTCTACCATGGATGCCAGAGTCTGTCTTGTTGGTCGCATTGAGTCCTTAGCAAAGATGGGGTTAAACTTCCCAAAAGGCTCTCTTCACCAATTAGGCTAAAGTGACTTCTTCCCTAGGTCAAAGTTATTGAGGATATCTCAGAGTACAGCTCCCACATGATTAAGAGAAACAGTAGAACTGTTTTGTGACCTTAGCTATGATTGTTTTAGTTGATGGATTACTCTCCAGTGCTGTCAAGAGATGGTGTATAAATTCTGTACTGGCTGTTGTCACACAGAAGGAGAAGCCATGAGGTGGTTGTTAAACTCATCTGCCTTTAACACCCATCTTAAGGTTGAGCTAATTGTCTCCTGCAAATTATATTTTTCTTTTTATTGACAATAAAGGAATAAGAAACATCTGGTTTAAGCTGAACATCTAACTTCAAGAAAGTTCATATTAGACCAGATAAATTCCTTCTTTCCATACTGCTCACATACAGAAATACTAATATATAAATTTGGAATATATTAGTATAACTAATTACAAATGCTATCCTTTAATGTTTTAACATTTATCTTACTCTTTTCTTGTGCTGCAAAATCCTGTGGTCTGTAGTACAGAAGAGTCCTGTACTCTCCAAATTTGCATATTCCTAATTTGTGTGATATGCATAAGCCACATTTAAGATGATTAGGCAGTAATCAAGCTAAAATATTAATAATTATATATAATTAGCAAGTTTTAATGAACTATCAACTATTAATAAACTTTCAACTCCTTAATAAAGCAATTGTGACTTCAGACATAGCTCCACCAATCCCCATATTTCTTCTGCAACAAATTTTCATTAAACTATCCTATTAATTCCATTGATTTACATGTATAGAGAAGACCAAAGGGTGTACAGCTCAACAAATATGACTTTAAAATTATACTGTTACTAGGAAAAGGTGACAGGCTTTGTACTGACCTGAGGTTCACTCAGATTATTTCTTTTTTACCTAGGTGGAGAAGGGAGAGTGTAAATAATGCCACGGAAAAGGTTCTCCTATATAGATTTATACCAAAGGACTGAAATTCTTCCACAGGCAGCTTTGAAATTTCAGATTTTGACACGAGTTTACATCTTTTTGTTGAAGAGAAAATATGGGACACCAAGGCTTGTACTCATATATTTGTCTATATCTCAATCAAATAGAAGTATTTTTATTTATATGTCAGCTACATGTTTACAACATTTACATTGTAAAATTATTATTGCTTAGTTTTAAAGAAAGTTTGTCTTCTGCATGAAAAGTACAGTAAACAATGGTAAAATCCAAAGAGTCTTCAGGAATATAAGAAAAGAGGTACATGTTAGAGACCATAACACAAAAGGGACAACAGAAGCAAGTCTTCAAGCTTTTTTCTTGTCTTCTTTTACTTACTACTAAAATTGACAAAATTCCACCTGCACTAGACTCTCTGCTTTCTTACCATCTATGAATGCTGTTAAGTCACATATGAAAAAAGGAGAAAGTCAGGCATTCGAAAAAAGTTCATGAGTTTAAAATAAAAATAGCAGCAACACAAAACCTATGCCAGAATACCAGAAAAGTTTTTATTTTGAGGTTACTCTATATAGGAAAGCTAAAACATAAATCTGAAAGACACTCCCTGGATAATCTAATCAGACTCTTGCAATTGCCAACATCTGAGTTTTATAGTTGTGTTCATGATTTTACCCATTATTTTAACTTTACATTGGTCAGCAGACACTGCCAAAAGAGCAAATGGCCCTTTGCCCAGGAGTCTAAGGTTATTCTCACCAAGCTCTCCAGTACCAGGAAGGGGCTTTTCCTTACATCGTGAGCACTGCAGGCCAGTGTTTAATCCATCTCCCATAGATCATATGTCTAACTCTGGAGGATAATGCAATTGTGGGTTTGGCAGTGATTTCAGAGTTCTGTGCGAGTGGGAGAGAAATGAAAAGAAGCTGAAGAGCTACTTTCTCAAACATCCTCTGCTTTGTACAATGCAGTCAGTTGCATCTGGTTTTTACTTATTTTTCACAACTGAAACACAGAGTTTTGTTGGAGGAAGCATCAGAAAATGCACAGAGAATCAACTTGCATATCTACTGAAAAAAAAACCCAACAAGTAAAAAGGAACTTTAAGCATTTAACTTTAACTGTGTTATCAACACTACAGCTCAGCATTCATGAAATATTTCACTCTCGATGAAGATGCAGCATACAAAGTAATTAAGAGAAATACTTTTTTTTTCCCTTTAAAATAGATCAAATAATACTCCAACTCAAAAAGTGTCACAGATAATAACAATTTATCATAATGTTAAAGACCTTATAATTCAGTCTGGGTTTTTTTTTAAAGTTAATACAGAGTTACTTAAAAAAAACAAAAAATCAAACCCAAACTCACTTTAATTCTCAGAGTTAAATTATGCCTGCTGCATGTGCACTTTAGAGTTCATATGGTATGAGGTCTACATTCCTTGATTCAAAATTTTTCTGAAGGAGTTCCAAAGAAAATAACTATATTTGAGTTAAATATTATAATACTGACTGCTTTTACTTATAATGGCATATTTTTTCTGGGTGTTTAGCTGTACATCTTACAGATATAAGCATTCACCATATGAAACTTCAATTAGCAATGATTTTCAAGATATAAAAAGGTGCCTATTATAATGGCATAGTGAGAATGTCTGGTATACGTTCATTTAAAGTGCTGTTAATTCAATTGCTTTATCTGATCCAAAGTCACTTAGATTATATTAAATTAGCCATCTGTTTGGCTTTCACCTTGGAATGTCTGCCAGATGCTGAGTTTGTTTATAGACAATTCATTTGCAGACACAACCTTAACAACAGGCTTGCTTGTTGGGAACTATCCCTGATGGAAGAGTTTACCTGGAGAGACAGAACAGTGCACTCCAAGCAACAACTGCTTGTTCAAAGGGGTAAAAAAATATTGAGCACTGTGTGTCCAGTACACTATTACCCAAATTATGTCCACTTATTAATTTCTGTAATCTCTGTGATGAAGAGGCTTAAATGGTTCCACAAAGCTGCGTCATTCTATATAGTGCCCATTTATACGTTTTATGGTTTTCTTTTTAATTAAGGTCTGGCACTAAAATTAATATAGCATTTTGTTATGTACTGGGCATCGAAGCTTTTTACTAAGTCTCCAGACAGCTTTTAAAAGTCTATTAAAAAGCTGTATGTCATTCCACAGTTGTTACACATGGGAAAAATATTATTTTAAGGGGATGATCAGATTGCTTTCTCTCTCCCCTCCAAAATAGCTCTTGATTTTCATCACAAAAATGTTACAAAGCTGCTCAGGAAGATTCCAGAATTAGACAGAATTTAATCAGAGTGCTTTGATTGGGTTTGTTCATCAGCCATTCAAGAGTTATCCCCCATGGACTAGCAAATCTTAGTCACTCCTCCAAATAAACAGGGCAGTATGCAATCACGGAGCAAAAATCAGAAGTGGTTTATGCTCACCTAGAGAGGTGTTTGATTATATAACAGTCTTAGTCCAGCTTTTAGTTATCAAAGATACATAACAGATACTGACATTGCCAGTACTAGACACAGTGTTAGGTATTAATAACCGCTATCAGCAGCAAATAAAAAGAAATTTGCTTTCTTCAAGTAACAACAAAAAGTTATTTGTATAATAAAAATATTTTTTGTTGCATAGAAGAATTGTACATGTTCACATATGCTAATTAAAACTTTTGGAAGAAATATAAGCATTCTTACTTAATGGTAAAGATAATTTCTCAATGACAGGATTTCAAAGATTTCCTTTCCTTATGGGTACCGTATACCACCTTTGTTTATTACAGGTTTTAAAGTAGAGCTTTTTTATCCTCCTTTGAAACATCTGGTCCTGACCAAAGTTAAAAACATGATAATAAACTGGTTGGATTATGATCCAATCTGATTCAATATGGAAATTCCTATGATCCCGCTGAATAAATATAGAACTTTGGTATTTGCTTATTGAACCCTGACACTTCTTTGCTTCAAGAAGGTTTGATTCATGCTGGAATTTTGCAGACTACTGCTTCCAAAGCTTTTGATTCAACATTCTTTATGTAAACTAAATCAATGCACAAATACATGGTATTTATCTAATTGAATCAGCCAGCCACTCAGGTCACTTTCAGATTGATTAAGGAAAATGTACCTTATTAGATATTAAATGGTAGATTGCCAAGAGCAGCAGAACTGATGAAGGAAAAATTATACCTGTGCAGGACATGACTCATCAAAGCTTGCACTGGCCATGACACAAATAATTTTTTTTAAGCTGAATAAGAATCTTGCTTTCTGCACAGGTTAATCTTGAATCTTACAGTACTTTTTCAAAAGAGCAATCCAAACATACGTATTACTCAACGGGTTCCCCATCTAAACAGTATTTTCTTATGTCATTGGTAAATGGTAATTCACAACACATATTTTCATTAATCTTTTAATTCTTGATGAAGCTGGAAAAGGAGTGTCAGTTTCTACGCTAAAATGAATTTGCATCTGTTGAGTCTTCATCCATTGACTGACAACTTCAAGAGCAGAGCGAACCAGTGACATGACAAAAAGAATCGATGACATGAATGGATTAAACAACAGGGAGGATGGTTTAACCACCAGAATATTTAAGGAAACTTGGCTGGGCAAAGGAACAGAAAACAAGATGAGAAAACTGGAAATACTCTGTGAAGGTGTAAGCAAATAAAGGCTTGAGCAAAAAGTCTGGTATTCTAAAAAGTGATTAAGGATAAACTTTGGAAATACTAGAAAGAAAACCAGAATTTTCAGGTTTTTGTTATGTGATGTCTTTCTGTAATTTGTTGCTTGGGTTTTGGTTTTTTTTTGTTTGGTTGTTTTTTTGGTTTGTTTGGTTTTGGTTGGGTTTGGTTTTTTTTAGTTTTAGAGGTTTTTTATTTGAAAGAGAAGATTGTACTGAAAATATGTTGAAATATCAAAATTTCCCACTGGATGAAAATTTTGTTTCACAACAAGTTCTAATGAGATACATTCAAGGTCAGGTTGGATGGGGCTCTGAGCAACCTGATCCAGTTGATGATGTCCCTGGTCAATGCAGGGGGGTTGGACCAGATGACCTCTAAAGGTCCCTTCCAACCCAAAACATTCTGTGATTCTTTGAGAACTATAATGTCAATAATCATAATAGAAAATTTAAGCAGACAGTAGGGTGTAGGAGGCAAATGAATTACTGCTTCAGCTGTCAAAATAACAACAATCTATAGAAACAGTAGGAATTTTATTTTTATTGCAAAATATTTATTGGAACTCATTTTGTTTTCAGAAAAAATGAAAATTTCTGATAATTTTAAAAATATAAGAAGATAATTTATATGCTCTCTAGAGGAACTAAACAGTGATTTGGAAGATAGAAGTTTATATAAGACAAATCAGGGACTAGAATATCTGTCTTTTCCATTTTAGAAGATGGATTCAACAACTCAGGCTATTAACTGTTATAAATAGCTTCCTTTCAGACCTGCCTTTACAGTAAAACTCAATAAGTGTCTTTCTAATGCCAAGCCAGAATAAAAAAAAATCCAGAAACAATATTTTAGATAAAGTCTTTGTTTTAAAAGCAAGCTAGGGATAATGATATGTCATGGTTATGTGAATATATGAAAGATAAAATAACCTCTAAAAGTTATAAGGATGAGATGTGAATCACGAGGAAAGGGAATCCAAACCAGTAACTGCAAATATGATAAGAAAATCATCAAAGACTATGGACAGTTCTTTGGACAAAAATTTAAGGAAAAATTCTATCTATATAGTACAAAACTCTAGAATTTTACTGAAGTGCAGGTGAAATAGGTAACAAACAGAAGTAATTCACAAACACTCATAGATATGTACATATATCTATATGTAGTATGTATAAAATGAATATTATATGTATATGTCTATAGTGTAAGAATATGTATTTTTTATATATATATATATTCATAGAGAGAGAGAGACAAAGAGAGAGAGACTAAGTATAGGAACATCTAGGCTGGTTTTGGTGTATATAAATATGCCAGTGTATGACATGGAGTTTATCCTTCAAAATTGTGACCCAGATCAACCCATCTCTTTTCCCCTTCAAGTCCTTGATTAAAACTTCCTTTTTTATGAGCATTCCTACCCTGATCTGCTCACCAGCTTTATCTAGGCTCCTTAAAAAGTGTTATCTAGCATAAACCTAAATAGTTTCTACAAAATTGAAAATGCTTAGTTGTAATATTTTCAGTGCATATACTCTGCCTTTCATGTTTGTAAAGTGTCTGTCACACATATGGCATGCTATAAATGCATTAATTTAGTTTGAATTAAATTAAATGCATCCACAAATTGATATTGCAGATCGATGTGTTGGCTTCTGTTACTCTAAATGTAGTTGTGTTTTCAGAGAAATATCACACATGTATTTTCTTTTCATGATATGTTTCTTCATAAGCCAACTGGCAGAAAGAATTTAATAGGGGGAAATGCAAAGAAAAATTAAGCAGCAAAAGGGAGTAGAAAGCATACAAAAATAAGAGTGGATGAAATAATGATGGGATAAAGGACGGGTTATGAGGGAACAGGCCAGAGAAAAAAGTGAGATGGTGAAGAGAGGGCCAAATAGATGAAATATGGGTATAGAACACAGGATAAACTGAAAACAGATAACTTGACAGCTAAATCAACATAAGAATCATGGAAACAAAGGAGAAAACAATGTGCAGAAAACTGAAATGGTGAGGCAAGACAGTTAAATCTTGTTTGAGGGCGGAACAGTATTGCAATATTGTCTTTCCTGCTATGACTGCCCTCAGGTTAAAAAGCACACCTCTCCCTCCATGCCATAGTTTTATGGCCAAAATCCTTAATGCAGACCCTGACTGGCAGAAGAGCTCTGTTTCCTTCCTATGCTGGTGATACACTATTGGTATAAGTCATTCCCTCACTGCATGCCTCAATCTTGAATGTTCTTTATCTCTTTTAGAAGATAGAATTTCTATAGGCTTCTGCGGATCTCTGAAAGTGATGGAGAGTCTGGGTAAAAAGTAATAAGGATGCCAGCAAAAACATAATGCTTAGGGTTTACGTACTTTGGAGCCAAAATTTCAGCACAAAATAACCCTCCCTTAGCTGTCGCCTCACGTTGAAGATGGTTTAAATTGCTGAGCATCTATTGGTTAAATTATATGGATTGTTTCTCTATACACATGGATTTTGCTTCTTAGCTTGCCCGAGCCTAGACATCAGCTACTCAAGAAGTTAAAACAGGCAGCATCCAAAACCTGAATTTTAATATGCTTATTTCACCTGATGGGTCCAGACTGCTAGCTAGCTACTTTAAAATCACACTCAGCATAAAAGGAAATTTATCTTGAAAAATATAATTACAGTAATTTCCCCCAAAATACATTAGAAACAGAAAGTTTCTGCCCAGTTGTTGGTTTTCTTTGATTGTTTGTTTTTACAATTACACTTATAGAATCATAGAATTACAAAATGTATTGGGTTGGAAGAGGTCTTTAAAGATCATCTGGTCCAACCCCCCTGCATTAAACAAGGACAATGTTACCAGATAAGGTTGCTCAGAGCTCCACCTTGAATATCTCTAGGGATGGGGCCTCCACCAGCTCTCTGGGCAACCTGTTCCAATGATCTACCACTCTCATGTTGAATAATTTTTTCTTAATATCCAACCTAAATCTACCCTTTTCTAGTTTAAAACCATTACACCTTGTCCAATTGCTACATGCCCTAGTGAACAACTCTTCCACAGCTTTCTTATAAGTACCTTTCAGGTATTGGAAGATCTCTATATGGTCCCCCTGGTGCCATCTCTTCTCCAAGCTGTACAACTCCAACTGTCTCAGCCTGTCTTCATAGGAGAGGTGCTCCAACCCTTTGATCATCTTTGTGGCCCTCTTCTGGACCCACTCCAGCGCTTCAATGTGCTTTTTGTGCTGGGGACTCCAAAGCTGGATGCAGTTGTCCAGGTGAGGTCTCAGCAGAGCAGAGTAGAGGGGCAGAATCATTTCCCTCAATCTGCTGGCCACACTTCTTGTGATACAGTCCAGGATACAATTGGCTTTCTGGGCTGCAGATGCACATTGGGAGCTCATGTCCAGTTTTCATCTACTAGTATCCCCACGTCTTTTTCTTCAGGGCTGCTTTCCAGCACAGCATCTCCCAGCCTGTATCAGTAACAAGGATTGCCACTACCCAGGTGCAGGACCCTGGACTTGGCCTTGTTGAACCTCATGAGGTTCACCTGGGCCCACTTCTCCAGCTTGTCTAAGTTCCTCTGGATAGCAAGAGGGCTTGAACTTGTTCTTATAGGCAGAACAGAAACCATGAAGTTGGAAGCCTGGATTTAAAGTATTAGCCATTGTGACCATATATAAAGCTGTCTCCAAACAGCTCAAAGGCTGCCCTGACTTCAAGGCTATAGACCTGGTCACAGCCCAATTCTCCTGACATGACTGCTGCAGTGTTGGACCAAGCAATCAAGATGACAAGAGCTGGAACATGAGTGAGGCCCTTGAGCAATAGTTATTCCATGTGGGTAAGAAGAGAGTTGTGGTGAATGGAGCTAAATCCAGTTGGCGAGCACTCATAAGGGGTGTTCCCCAGGGCTCGGTTCTGGGACCAGTCCTGTTTAACATCTGTACCAATGATCTGGATGAGGGGATTAAGTGCTCGCTCAGCAAGTTTGCAGATGACAC
>NW_010157890.1:0-5186 GCF_000695765.1 Mesitornis unicolor
TCTTCTTCTTCTTCTTCTTCTTCTTCTTCGTGGAAGAAGGAGGTTTACAGAACAAGGAAGAGGAGGATGACCACTTCGGAGGAATATAAGAAAGTTGTCAGAGGATGTTGGGATGCACCAAGGAAAGCTAAGGCTTCCTTATAATTAAAACCAGCAAGGGAAGACAAGGGCAATAAGAAAGGCTTCTTCAAGTACATTGGAGGCAGAGGAGAGGCTAGAGGAAATGTGAATCAGAACACATTGAGGCCACAGAGGAAGTAAGGAAAAAGGAAGACTTTGCCTTGGTTGAAGACCGTTGAGTTAGTGAACAATTAAGTAAACTGGACATCTACAAATCCATGGGCCTCACTGGAATGCACCTACAATTGCTGAGGCTGCTGGCAGAAGTCGTTGCTAGGCCACTCTCCATCATCTTTGAAAAGTTCTGGAGAACAGGAGAGGTGTCTGAGGACTGGAGGAAAGCCAGTGTCACTCCAGACTTCAAAAAGGGCAAGAAGCAGGACCTGGGTAACTACAGACCGGCCAGATTCCCCTCCATCCCTGGAGTAATGATGGAATAGCTTTTTCTTGGTGCCATCTGAAAGCATGTCAAGGAAAAAAGGGTTATCAAGAGTAGTCAACATGGATTCACCAAGGTGAAGTGAAACCCTCCTGGATGTGTTCCTGGAGTGTAATCTTCTCTAGGTGATACTGCTCCAGAAGAGGGATTGGACTAGATGATCTACAGAGCTCACTTCCAACCCCTACCATTCTGTGATTCTGTGTTTCTGTGATTCTGTGATTTATGGGTATAAAATGTGCCAGGACCTACGATTGGCAAAAAACCTTCCAAATCTTTTTTATGGTCTTGTGGCCTATGGTTCAGCAACTAGAGATATTCAAGTCAACAATTTTTTGCTCCTTGGTGGCTCTGACAATGTATCACTTTAGTACATCACACATGAGTTCAAAACAGAGAATCACAGTCATGCTGAGAGGCAGCCCTGAAAACCTGCGTAATGTTCTGCTAACAAAACTACTAGCCTTGCTGTCTGAGAGACTTATTTTTACAGAAAAAGACTATCAGTTCACTCTTAGAGTTACTCTGTAAGAAAGCTATCGGTTCACTTTGAGTCCATCATTCTCTTTAAGTGATAATTTTTGCCAGTTTATTTCCATTTGTGATGATATAAGCCATGTGCCTCCCTCTGTTTTGCACATCCTCAAATGAGTTCTTACATGTTAGGGAAACCTTTCCCCCTTTACCCTTAATGTGCAGTTACCATTTTTATAGAGATTATAACACTTTCCCTTAAGAGTTCCTTTTAAACCCCACTATGTTGAAAATATCTGCTTTATAATGGGCTGCTTATTTCTAGCTAGAAGGGCGATCGAAATGTTTCATATTTTCCAAGCTGTGAGTATTAAATAATTGATACTTGCAAACAAAATCCTAAGCTGCAATTTAATCACTAACATCTCAAGCTGCCATTCATATTAGCCAAATTGCTGAAGCACAGCTTTTTATTTAATCAGGGTATAATAAACTGTTTCCAGAACAATTGCCATCTTTCTCCTTCTCATGAGACCCTTATCCTAATGGCTGGGATGTGGTACACATGAGAAAAATCTGCCATAGGTTGATCTCTGGAAAGGAGGAAAGCATTTATATATTGTTGGCTCTCATGTTATAGGATTCTTTGAAAGACTTTGGTCTCTTGTTGAAGAGATCCCTTCTTTGTGCGCAGCGGGCTCACTCCCACCCCTCTGCAGCTCAGACCTAGAGCGTCCCATAAGGGTGGAGTGCTCTGAGCTGTAACAATATGAGGTTGCTGGCGCTCCATGGGTCACTGTTTTCTTTGGAGGCAAACGGTTATTGTAGTTTCCAACATAGCAATGGAGTCCCTCACTGAACAGCATGACCCTGGCTGCTGGAACTTCCAAAATACTGTCAAAAATATTTTTTATTGTTGCAGATATTGCAGAAAGACACAAGCTTGTTGCTGAGGAAATGCAATGAAATAACAGCAGGACAGATATCAATGGTAACTAGCACCTCAAAAGTTTCAGAGCTCAGAACAAAGTTTGGACACTTAATCTGACACACTTCATTTTTTCTTTGTCTGGTATCTTCCAATGCCTCAAAGAGTTTCTAGCAACATCTCTGATCCTTACTATACCAAAATTTAATAAAAATCAGTCCCTATATGATTCTACTTAGAATCCAAAATGTCTAAGAAACACAAACATGGAAATAACTTTTTAAAGGAATTTGTGGGGATTTTTGTGTGCATTTAACTTGTTTCAAGTACAAAAGCTTCAGCCTTTGGTTGAAAAAGATATCTAGGATATGTGTGTTTAAGAAAAGTTAGTCATTCTTGTATGTCTTATATATAAAAGGGAGTAATTTATGTGTAGAATATTGGAACAATCCATATTTGTATTGGATTAGAACAATCTACAGTTGCAACACTGGAATAACCTAATTGCAATGAGCTGTGGAAATAAGGGAAACGTATCCAGCAGTATCCTTGAAAACACTTGCCATGGAGCTTCAGGTATTTAGTATGTGCTGTGAATTAACTAATGTACATGTGGGACCCTTAATTTGCTGATAAGAAAGTGAGTGTTGTGGAGAATTCACTCTTGAGACCTGTAGGAAGAGCTTTTATTTCGAAGAAAGATGTGTGTCCTGTTCCTACTGACACTGGAAAACACCAAGGAGGTATGAAAGAGAAGATCTTGTCAGGAATCCCTGTGCACTCACAGAACTGTAACAATAGTATGTTGCCAGCATGGATATTAATCTGAAATATCACAACAAGGTAATAGTATGAGGCCATGAGACTGAGATACACTGGATGAATTTAAATTTGATCCCCACAGAATATGACATCTTTGTGTTTTCAGCTGCTAAACTCGGGTATCTTTAGGATCAGCACAAAGTCTTTCAGAGCATATGCTTCATGTCTGGTAAATAAAGTCAGCAGTTGATACATCATAGGAATCCTTGCTTAGAAGTGCATGTGCCAAGGTTACCTTCATAGGCTCCTGTGTCTCTGTATTATCCGAATTAGATAAGTGATTAATGCTTGAGCCTACTAATAGGTAGAAACACAATACAAGAGAATATTAAAAAAAAAAGAGAGACATGCATTCCTACTTTTCCTATGACTGTCCTGATGTAGCCTAGGAACACATGGCATAGATTACCCTGGTGTGAGTTGCTGCAGGACATGTATGGCTCTTAAAAGAGGCAGATTTATTGGACCATGTTGTCTCTAGTTTGGCAGCAATGCTGACTGTAATCTGTATATGCTCCTTGTGACTGAGAGAAATTTGAAAACCTATGCACCCACTCTGAAAAACATGTTTGTGATGGAGAACATGCTTATTTTAGTGCACTGAATGCTGGCTGAACAATATTCCTAAACAGACCAACTGGAAGAAGAAAAGGTTTTCTCTGCCAGGGGGGAAAAAGGAGCCAATTAAACATGGAGTAGATCATCAGCTGTTGCTTGCTAATTTTAGTCTGTCCCGATAAGGCTGTACCAATCACACGTCTTTATGATTAGCTGCCTTTTTAGTTCCACATGCCTTAAAGTCTTGGGTCAGTGAAAGGTCTTCTCTAGTTCCTGGTTCAGCAAAGGAAAGAGGTGGTTGCTCAAAGGGATTTTCCAAGTATAGCAGGATACTGCTTTACAAGAATATACTTTCTAGCAAAAAAAGTATGAACATCTGTGTATTTAAGCCTTCTGAGGGTGGAAAGCCACTTCTTATGTCTGGCTAATGCTGAAATCAGAAATGCAAATGACTTTGCTTGACTTATTCAGGTGACTTCCATATGCTTTCATATACTTTCCAGAGGTGGATGCAGTGCTTAACTGTTGTCATGTATGGACTTTGTCTAGGTATGCTTTATCTGCTGCAGCAGGAGTTCACTTGGTTCCTGTCTTTTTTCACACTCTTCTTTGAAATATGACTGCTTGTCAGTGGAGAGGAAAGTTTAGAGCAGTGGTCAATGAGAGGAAGGAATTACGAGGTGAATGGGGGAAGTGGCTGTTCTGTTTCTCATTCACCTCCAGAATGTGGTTGGAGGTAGGTACATGTACTGACCTTCATCTGTGTAATATGAGTGGAAAGGAGCAATTTTTTTTCTTTCTGTTCAGAAGACCAGCTCAGACCAACCCTTGGTGTAAGGCGAGGAATTTTCTTTTCCCTGAATCTCAAAACAAGCAGTGGTTAGAAGATAGGTTTGACTGAGCCCTCCAGTCTCCTGATATCCCATGCTAACATCTCCCAGCCACAGTCAAGCCTGTGTTTTGGCACTAGGACAGAAGGATGCTGTTGCAGCAGCAGGTGCTGTGCTGCTGAGAAAACAACATCCCACTGAGAACCGCAGATGTTTGCCTCCCCCACCTCCTCTGGGCGTTCTACTTCCAATACTCTGGGACAGATCGCAGTTTCCTGCCAATACTTTGTCAGATGCTTCAGCATCCTTTGGACAGCAACATACTGCTGACATGCGAGATGATGTGTTATTTATAAGTTTGCCTTTGTCCCATTAATATAAAAATAATTAGATACTGTTACAGAGGGTTGCATCGTTTGCCAACACACTTGGCTGAAACTAAAAGTATCTGCTGGAAAGAACTGAGACAAGAGCCATGGGAAGGACATTTCCACTGGGTTCAATTAGTTGAATCCCATAAAATATTTTATTCTAACACTGTTAAAAAAAATACAGTATTTGAATTCTAAAAAAGTCTTTGATTTTGAGATTAGTTTGTGGCATTCTGCTTCTGCCCATAGTTAGCCAAACTTATAATTGCACTGCCTAGGAGCAGCCTGGAAGAAAAATTTCTACCTGAAAGAGACAATTTCACTTTCGCAATCACTTCACTCTCAAGGAGGGCTATGCTGTGGGAGGTCACTGTCTTGCCTCTCATGCATTACTCAGCACCTGCTCCATTGCAGATCCTGTTTTTGATGTCCGAGAGAAGTCCCAGGTAAAAATAGGAGGGTATGGGAAACACTGGGAGGCAGAGGCACCTGGATCCATCCTGAATGTATCAGCCCTTACTTTGTTGTTGTGTACTGCACAGCACCACCTGCCCATGTTTTCTTCAGGAATTTCTAGGTACACATAGAGAAGTTTACTTAGAGACTAAAGTGGTGCATTACAGAATCACAGAATCACAGAACGT
>NW_010157891.1:0-18719 GCF_000695765.1 Mesitornis unicolor
ATAGATATGTCATGCTGTCCTTAGGGATGTGGTCTAGTGCAGATATAGGGCTGGATCGATGGTTGGACTCAATCTTAAATGTCTTTTCCAACCGAAACCATTTTGTGCCTCTACAGCAGGACACCAAGGCAACTGTCTCCCAGTGTCCATCAAGTAAGTGCCAAAAGTTCAATGGAGTTAATACAGATATTGAAGTCTTTTCTCCCTCTGCCACATCATCATAAGCATTTTTTCTGAATCTATACCATCAGTAGGATCTTGCAAGCACCGACCCAGTTTTATGTGGACAGGCATACAGCGATGGGGATGTTGCTACTGTCTTCAGTAGGATCAGATTTAAGCCAAGACTAAAATTCAAACTAGAGTTAATTGGGCTACATTAGGTTGAAAAGTTTGAGCCAAAGTACTCAAGGCAGTCTTTCCTCACTTTGTGGTTTAAATGTTTAAGTTGTCTAAACACATAGACATCGCAAATAGCAAACAGTTCCAGTTCAACCTAAGTTTTGGATCCTTCCTTTTCAGTTCTTGTATTTCTCCTTACTTAGTCTTCCCTCATTACTATTTTTGTAAATTATTCACATCAGAAACAGTGAGTCACAAAATAGTACATAAATAGCTACTTATTTTACAGGACAGAATCCCTCAATGTTTTCAATCTGCTCAGTGAATGATTGCAGGGTCTCTTGATTTGTTATTTCCAGAGTGCACCCATCCCGTATCCAAGGCAAAGAAAGTTTTGGGGATGGGAGGGCACTGCTTTTTACTGAAATAATCCAAAGCAAAATTTAGTAAGAAGCAGCATCAAACAACTTGAGACAACGCAAAATTAGAGATTTTTCAAGTAACTCGAATAAAGAAATAAAATGAACACCAAGCAATCCAGGTAAATCTCAGGCTGGGTATCTGAAGAGAAGCTAACTTCAGCTAATTCAGTCCATACTCAGCACATTTACAGTGTTTGTTGTTGGTTTGTTTCCTGAAACACATACACAGCAATCTGTGTGTAACAATTTCTCCACATTTCTATGCTTAAATAGGTCACTGGAAGGCAATGAGAATTGTGATCTAGGCCTTTGTATCCCCCAAATCCTGCTTTGGCATTTCACCTTTGCTTGCTGAGCCCTAGCCTCATGTGTAACTTGTTTGCAGCAAATCCTAACAAGCCTGAAGTTGACCATGCATTTAGGAGCTCATGGGGATTTAATGCTCTGAATTCATACACAGAGCACTTGACCTCGATTTCCACAGAAGCAGAAGGAAAGCCTCAGGAAGGCTGCTATTCCTAACAGGAGGGTCCAACACAAGGAGTTGCAACTCAGATCCTAAAGAGGGGCTATTTTATCCCCTGCTTCCTTGGGAACTACATTTACCTGGCAAAGTCAGTCTGCCTCCTCAAAGGCTGAGGTGGCATCAGCTGGTCAGACTGTGGGCATCACATCAGTCACACATCCTCTTTAATCTAACTCTGAGGATCATTTATTGAATAGGATTCGTAGGCTAAAAATCAGGCAGATGCCAGGTCCCACAGAGGCAGGGATGGGATGCGATGAGATCTCACTGCAGTGGAAGCCTGCAGTACCCAGCAGGATTGTGTTCTGGCTTTGAAGAGCTCCCTCTCCTTCATGCTTATTTCAAAATGACTTGCAGATTTTTATAGAAGTGCAGTGGAGAAGAAAACTAAGCATTACCAAAGGAAAAAGGAAGTGAAAATACATTTTCTGTTAAATTTTGAAAAGTCAATGAGACAACAAAATATGGAAAAGTTGTTCCAGATGGCAAGAACGTACTTGAGGAATTTTCATTTAATCGCATTCATGCAAGATGTTTTGATTTGGATGACATATATCAATTACATACTTAAATTAACAGTCCTTCCTACTGAAGTAAATGTAAAGCTCCCAGGAGCAGGAAAGGCTCTGGGTGCTTCTTCTTTAAGTGCGAGTACAGTGTGTATGGAGTTGACACTCTTTTTGTTATTTTTCTGAGGAAAAGCAATGATTTAGCAAGATACAAAAATGCATCCATTTTGAAAGCAGGCTCAGGACCATTTGGTCACCTGGATCATCAGTTCTATGCCCACTAACCCACCTCCTATATCCTACCTGCTAGGTACAATGGCCAGGTCCCAATGACTTAAAAATATACGTGATGGGCTGAGAGAGAGGGAACCCAAGATAAATATGAACATTACCACTCCTACAATGTTATTTCCATTCAGCAAGTTCCCAGTGCTCTTGCCGCGAGGTAACTCGCCAAATGGATGCTCCAGAGGTGTCACTAGGACACTGCATCCTCATAATAAGACAGGTGGAGTGCCAAAGATACTACTTGCCTTAATTTCATTTTTAAATATCTGGGAAGGTAGCACAGGTAAGAAGACCCAGCACATGAATAGGTCAGTATCAGAATTATAGCACAGATTTTTCTACATTTCATGTAAGAAAATTTCTATCTTTGAGGCCATAGCACGTCTCAAAAAGAACATTAAATACAGGTTATTTGTTTACAGAGGAGTTTTCTGTATGAGTTAAAATTCAGTTTAAACCTAAAGGGCACATCAAAGTTTTTAAAGATGTAGAGAATTTTAGTCACCTCCAAAAGACTGCAAAGGCAAACTATCTTCTTGCACAGCTTCTTCCTGCAGCTGTACTCTGAAGGGAGATATACATACACGTACAGGTATGTGTATTAGTTATTACTAGGATAACTGTAATAAGGCCCTTTGTTTGGCGACTGTCTATTTCTAAGAAGTGAAGCATGATGAGATTTAGCTTGCCAGCTGCACATTTCACTTTCCCATATCCCCAAACAGAGATTTAAAATAGCCTGTTTATCAGATGTGTATCTAACTCGTATTCCACTGTGAGGTCTAAAAAGGAATTTCCATTCTTACAAATGTCTCCCTTGTGAGGCATTACCGTCTGTTCCGATCATTGTAAAGGGTCCCTCTTTCCTTCTAGTCCAAAACCCACTGAAGCATTTCTTTAATGACTATAAAACAAAAGGCTAGAGGCTTTCTTGCCTTAATTTATATACAAATACATTACCAATTAGAAGGTAACTGTGAAGGAGAGAGCTGATAATGGAATGCCTTCTGCAACCTGAACTGTAGCATTGCTACCATGACATTATAATAATTAGTTAATCTACCCTCTAATTTGTCTCAATTTGCATTGGCAGAATAAAAGCTGCTGTCTACATGATTTCTCATTGAAAACTCTGGTAGAAGAAAAAAGAATGAGGTTTTTTTTTCCGCCACCCATCCGTTCAATGCATAATCTTCTTCCTCTTCTCTCCACCACTACTGTAAATCTAGAATACATCTCCATTAAGAGAAGTGGAGATATGCTCCAGATCCACTACAGAAGTAGAATTTGGCTCAGTACCACCAAAATACACCAGATCCATGCATTCAAAAATGCCTTATCATCGTAGCCAGCCTGCTGCCTGTGCTCTTGTCCCACTGCCAGGTTTAGCTCAGTGAAGTCTGCAGCAAACTTCTCTGCCGAACGGAGGCCTTTCTCTTTCCTTTCTACGCAACACCACCCCCACCTTGCAAAGGCTTTGTGTTAAGTTCATAAATTCCCCAATTATTCCTCTTCCTAGTCAAAATAACAAAGGCAGATCCTCCCTCTCACCTAAGCTGCTCAGACGGATGGAACATCTGTGCATCGGAAACGCAGGGGGTAAAAAGGAGTTCAAGGCAAAAGGCTGCACTTCAGTAATGCCCTCATACGACTTAGATGTGCGTTTCTTCCCATCAGGACTCAACTATTTTGCTATCACACCTGTGCAGCCAGATGTCAGACAACAGTAATTCAAGGCATTACAAAGACATTTTAGAGGCTGTATGCTTAAAGAAGGCAGGGAGACAAAAATTGATAAAGATTTTATTTTCCAATTAGGTCAAGACTTCTAAGAATACATCTTGCATTTTCGGGAGTTGTATTTACATATATGCACAAGATTTGTGATAACCCTTATTTACCAAATCAAGATCAAAGATGTAGACTGTTTCCATAAGATCAAACCCATCATTATCTAAAAAAAATAAGTACAAAGTGTACAACTCATAGCAAGCATTTGCCAAAATGTTAGCCTTCAGCACTTCTTTTTAAACAAACATAAGGAAATGAGATGACCTTTGAATCGCTTCTTGACATCTACTAAATCTACAGAAATTAGGGAGATTCTCTGGAAAGAGCTGTATAATTTTAGTACTCAGGATATTTTTAGCGTAGGCTAAGAATATTTTGTATACTACAAGAATGCTGTATGCAGCAAAACTTCAGGGAATCAGTCGAGCATTGGAAGTCTACGGTTTAGGTTAAAGGGCAGTAGAAGCCGTAGGTGGATGGCTTGAAACAAGCAGGAAATAACCACCATAAACTAATCAAAGCTTGCATCAACAAGGTAATACCCTTTTATTGTCCTATCCTCTTATCCATTAAAAGTAGTGCTTAAGGATTCATTAGTAAACAAACTCCTTCTCCCACCCATCCCTTTCTGCTCCTAAAACACAGAGTGAGAGGCAGGTGAGAAGAGTCTGATCTGCAAGGCTGCACAGGCAGATTGGAGCAGGCAGAGTCAGAGCCCTAAACCAGGATGAGCCTTGGTCACCCAGTGCTCCCTCTTCCAGTGGGATCAATTCTGTACCCACACAGGTGGCTGGCAGAAGAACCAGTGTCACAGGAACCTGTGATGCTGAGAACGACATAAGGAAGGAAAACGAGCAATGCAGCTGCTGCCCAAGAACCCCAAGAGACCTTTCGCATCTGTGGGGTGCACAAGTTAGAGCTTATGCACGCAATCGTGTAGCAGAGGATTGGCACCATCATTGGATTTCGTCACAGCACCACAAAATCTGTTTCTGAGAGATATGTAAAGGCACATCTTGTAATACAGTTCAAGGTGTGCTGGTGTAAAAACATCATGGACTTCCACACGAAAGACAGATGGAAACTGGATCCAGTAGACTCGTGTGACTGCAAGTATTTGCTTCCCATCACAAAAGTGCCAGCTTAGACTAAACTAGATAGGTTTAACATCACATCTAAATCAGAAAGGCGCACCAGTGCAAGCCTGAAGAGTGAGCAGACAAGGACATGGGAGAACACAAGGAGAATCTGAAAGGGGTTACATCTCCTGGACCATAACTACCAACTCTGGAGAACCAAGAGGCACAATTAGCAACTTTGCAGCTAATAAGTAAGCCAGCACTGTAAAGACTGAGGATGTCTCACTGAAGTCAGAAGAAGGGTTATGTGCCAGTCATTGAATATACAATTCTTAATGATAAGAAATTAAGACCTGCCAACACATTTCTCCTTATTTCTTACTCATACCTGTGTGCATTCCCTGCAAAACTCAAACAAGCAAAGCTTTCAGAGTTTGGAGAGGCAAGCTGTGCTGTCATTTGTTCTTGACTAAATCAAGGAACTGCTCTACTCAGTTTTCTAAGAGCAGAAGTGCTGACCAGAGATATATATGTATCTAGCAATGCCAAGTTCAGTCTGTGACAGCTACAAGTTAAGTATCTTCATTTTTTTTCCCCTTTCTCAGACAATTCCTGCTAGGAAATACCAGCAGCTCCCAATTCTTTGTACTAGTTTCTGTGAATGCTTCTGTGGAATAACTCTTCCTTGGGCACTACACTCAGGAACTTCACTTCCTAGCAAGACACATAAGAGTAGTCATTGCAATAGGCAAACCACATGGGCAAAAACACCAGGAAAAATTAAGAACAGAAACAAGGACTCGAATTCCAGTCCTGCAGTTTGCAAAGCCACTTTACCTGGAAGTAAATAAGCAGAACGACTAAAGTTTCACATCTCTGTTTCTGTCCTGTGTAACAGACCCCATAACAGGCAGGATGACAGAAAATCCCATTCCCAAGACAGCTCAATACCAGCATTTCAGAACAGATCCAGCTCTCACAGCAAGTACCGCCTGTTCAGGAGCCATCGATGATGCACACAGTCACGAAGCTAGGGCAGAGAATGTTTTGATTGTTAATTCAAGATGCTCTCAGAGCTCTGTGGTGACCCAGCTGGTCATTCCTGATTGTCCGAGCAGCGGAACAGTCCACAGATCGCCGTGGTTATGAGTAAGCAAGCATGTGTGCATTTCTGTTGACAGCATCTTCCCAGAAATGATCACAGAACCCAACTGGTACGCATACGTCTTTAGACTTTTGTTCAAATATGTTACACATATATATTTATAAAACTAATTTCAGATGAAAGCCTAAAATGAGATTTGTTTTCCTCGGCCTTTTGATAACTTCTTGCAAACAAAGACATACAGAAGCTGCTGTTTAGCACAGAGTGCACTTATTGCACATATTTAAGGACTGCAAATATGTGTTCCTTAGCCAAATATTTCCACCCATGAGGTGATGTGTTTACATACTCTGTGGTACACAATCTGCAGTTACTTAGGATATACTATGCCTCTAATGTTTGAAACCTAGCATGCCACATGCTGGGAATCAGGTAGCCTCAAACTGTTTGACTTCATCGAGAAACACTGCTCCAGATGTGAAAGAGCGTTATCTTCCCTTTTTAGAGATGACTTCTCCTATGACTCCTTTTTTCCCCTACCTAGAAATCTGAAAACTAAATTTAGAAGAGGCATAGGCAGGAATTAGAAGAATTTATATAGCTTGCACAATATGGAATACATTCAAATAAACCAGAAAAAAGTTACCAAAATAACTACAAAATTTGAAGTTCTCTGGAAACAGAAAGGTTTATTTTTCAGCACATGGGGATGAACCAACACGTTCCTAATACACAGGGATGTCCAGAGATGGAAGCATGTAACATTGTTCTTGTCATCCCAACCTCTGTATTTCTAAGACTTTGGTGAGCCAGAGATACTCAGCTTGTATATCAGGGCTTATGGGAGAACCAACACACAAGGCAGAAAGTATTTCAGGAAGAACACTCTTGGGTTACGAAGCCACTTGCCACCATGGTAATGCAGTGCTTTTCCTTTCCATCCACAGCACTCATATGTAGTTCACTGTCATTGCACCCAAAGTACCTCCTCGTGCGAGGTATGACACTCTTTGTATGTGGGAAACTACAAAGGCTCAGATATCAAGTAACGCACTTACCAAAAGAGTATTTAACCATGCCTTGTTAACAGGATAAAACTGACACTGACCCCAAATTACTTGCCCAGCCCTACAGGGTTCATCTCTGTCATTCTTCCCTATCTTCTTTTTCTGCCAAAGCACACTTTTGAGGAGGCCACAGTTTTGCAATGTCCACGATGCTGGTGTGCAAACATTAGCAGCCAAGGACAGGCTGGGTTCTGAATAAGGCACACTGTGGGAACAAAGGCAGCCGGGGTTTATGTGGTTTCTTGTCTGCATCCCCACTGGAGAGTCTTTTACAGTTTGTTCAGAGAGATATCTGTCTCCTTATGAAATCCTAGAGATTTCAAGTACCAACGGGTCCTTATTACCTTACCTAGGTGTCTGAAAGGCCAAGATTATAATTTCTGACTATATTCTGTTACAGATCTCACACATAATACTACTTAAATAATGCCTTATTGGAGACTCACACACATATCTTACACTTTTAAAGTCATTGTTTACCTAAAAACTGCAGTATGTTGCCCACTACTCACGTTAATTGCTTAGGAAGGCTGGTGTTACCAGCCAAGAGAATTGGCAATAGGTACAAGAGAGGATTTTGAGAGAAGAACTTGATTCTTCAGGGAAAGCAGGAGCCTGGACCACCCCTTGCAATTGTTGCTAAACATTCAGGGATCCTTAGAAGGCAGCTCAGTCATTGCCATGCTAAGGGAGAGCACAGCTACACACAGCTTACAGCTAATTAGGCAGAGAGGAGTTACTGCTGTTTCTATATAAGACATGAGTGGAAGTGATAGATCAAATCCAGATCTTGAACTCCTGTAGTAAACACAGAGCATATCAGGAAGAGCTGCTGGCAAGCCCAGCATCTGAGAAACATGGGAATGTGCTTGTGACCCCATCTGTAGGCATCCTAACAGCTTCTCTGAAATTTCACAAGCAGGGGGATGTCCTAGAGAATGGATGGGAGCCCAGCTGCCCCCAGATGAGGGAGTTTCCTTTGTGCACGAGTCCCTAAGTTATTTCAGCAGCATCTGGCAGTGACGCTCTTGTTAAGGCTGCTATTTATAAAGCCCGATTGTTCGCTCAGGGACAGCTCTTGGCATACAAGGCCTCAGGAGAGCTGGAATGATCTGGTTAACAAAACATCCAGCAAGCTGGGAAATCAAGCCTGCTTTTGATTTATAATGCAGCAAACTAAAATTATGATTTGCCAGGCTCATTTTGGCACTCTCATAATTCAACTATAATTCTGATTATTTAAAAAAAATAATTAAAAATCCACCAAGTTTAATTACCATAATTATGGAAATACTTAAAGAGTGAAAGGGACTTGAAAATAATGAGGCAAAACTCACACACTCGAACTCCACCAATTAACAGGATGTTAGGTCTGCGAGACAAGTCTTAGCAAAGAAAAACTTCTCCACTGGCACCATTGCAGCAGAAGGGACAGATCCATCTCGT
Source organism: Mesitornis unicolor (assembly GCF_000695765.1). Classification (NCBI taxonomy): domain Eukaryota; kingdom Metazoa; phylum Chordata; class Aves; order Mesitornithiformes; family Mesitornithidae; genus Mesitornis; species Mesitornis unicolor. The sequence goes on from NW_010157891.1 coordinate 8,576, forward strand.
GTCTAGGTTTTATTGCAAACCTATTGCACCCTCTTGTGCTGAGGTGTCAGAATTGCTGTGGCTTGGCCGCCTTGAAACTAATTGCTCTGCAGCACTTGACCTTCAAATCAGCTCTCCTGCAGCAAGCTATGGCAAAGCACACAGCGTCCTAGCAGCAATATTTTGAGAACTGCTACAAGTGTCCAAGTGATTAACTAATTTTCTGTGCGAGACTGAATATTACTGACTTACAAGCGTCTGTGGATCCCGTGGATCTCTGTTTTGCATATGTGACCTCAGATATTCGTGGAGCTCAAATTATATGCAAAACTTTATAGAATTACTTGGTAGATATACCACATCCCACAGATCTGCCTGGCCAGAGCTGAACTGCACCTTTTCTGCGTTTCCTACAAGGAAAAAAAAAGCTAAACACCTATAAACACAAAGAAGATCCTTGTAAAATATGAGTATTTTTTCTCCTGCATTGGTTCAGGCCTGAAGCGTGGGTGCCACATCCAGGGCCCGGTGCTGCATTTTAAGCAAAACACAGAACTGGAACAAGTTCAGAGGAAATGAGTAAGAATAAGACTGAGAGACAAGGCTGAACCATCAGGGAAGCGTCCTGCCTAGGAAAGATCAATGAGATCCCCTCGGTCTTCAGCTAGGCAAGAGGGAACAAAAACAATTCCTTCTCTCTGCTCCTGGTTGATAGGACAAGGAATAACAGTGCTAACTCGAACCATGGGAGATTAAGGTGAAATATTAGGAAGACAAAAATCTCCCCAGTCATTCTGTTGAAGTACTCCCTCACTGCAAATTAACAGCAGATTAGGCAGGTATGTCAAGAGCAACCTAGGTAGAACAGATCCTGTCTTGAAGCAGCAGGCTGAATTACACAGGTTCTCGAGGTACCTTCCTGGCTTGCTGCTATTGTATTCAGCTCTGGAATTGTTCCTTTCTGATTAACACCGAGGCTTGTTTTCGGATGTCACCCACGAGCTTGTCCAACGGCTAAATACAAAAGTTCTTCTTTGGCAATCACATGCGCGACCGCCAGCACCATCTCTCTGCTGCTGTTTGCACTAATTTGCGGCTTCTGATCCCTGTGAAAACAAAACATTTCTAAACATTTCACTGTCTGAACTAAAAAATTCCGGTCTGGGTTAAAGCTGATTCTGCTGCAGCACAAGAAACTTTTCAGGTACAGAAAATGCAGTGACAACAGCACAGGTGCCTAAAACCAACAGCCTCAGTAGGAAGTGGGATCCTCAGCATCTGCTGCCAGCACAGTGCCACAGCCTTCCATAAACTGGTTTTGACCCATTCTTTCCTGAGGGTGAAATCTAAAGAAATATATACACTAAATAACAAAGCTAAAGAAAATAAAAGGGACAAAGTCATCATAAATGCCTTGTTTTAACAAAGGCTCCTATATTCCCTACGTCTTTTCCTCATGAAGGCACAGGGCTGCAGCAGGAGTGAGGAAATCTGTTCAAATTTGCCGACTGCTGATGGGGAAGTTTCCAAAGCCTGGCTCAGGGAGGGGTGGGATGGGTCTGCAACAATTGAAACTAAATTGCATTCTAATCCATGAATCAAAGCGCTTGCAATTACCATTTCAAGGCAGGTGAAACAATAACAAATAATGAACAAAGAGATGTTTCAAGTCTTTGCTGATGCAGCCTCTGTGCTTACTGTAGAAATTGCTAACTGGACACATTTTACCCGGAGCCAAGGTGATTGCCTGCGATAGCCCCAGTTAATCAAGTCTGAGAAAAACAAAAGCGTCATCTCTTGTACTTTAAAGCAGCAGTTCAAACCTCCTCCGGCACACACCCAATGTAGCTTTTATAGTCTTTGCTCAGATTTCAAATGGGAGAACAGAAGCCACATACAAATTGGGCCAAATGGCACATTGGCTTAGAAACTGCAGTCTCCTGAACCCCTCAGTATGGGTTAAAAGACCACATGGGTAATCGGCAATCCGTACATATTCCACTTTACATAGTTTTATAGTACACAAGATGAAGCTGTCTGCATTGAAGACTTGATGTCTTTTGACAAGATTTACATAAAAATTCGTATTACAGACCCAGATTGCTAAAGTGGTGTTCTGTATTATTATTAGTCAAGTTCCTAAAACACTGGTTTCTCCCCCATAAGGCATATCTGCATACTGATGACAGGCTCCCCTAAAAATTTCTTAGCAACTCCTTAGAAGTGCTCAAAAAACACAGATTGAAAACAAGTGGTTTCAGCAATTTCCAGGTATGCTTTTGTGTCTCTCAGTTCACCTAACATCTGGATCATAGGCCATCTTTTGCAAACCGGCAGTCATTAACACTCAAACTTTCCCTTAGCAGCTCAAGGGATCCACAGCTCAGAAGGAAGAAACATTACCCACAGTCAGAACCATGGAGGCTTACCAATATCAGTGGCAAAACCTCAAACTAGGGTCTAAAGGCAGCAGAAAGGCAACAAAGGAGAGGTTGAAGCAGCCAGCTCCTGGCAATCAACGTTTCTACCCTCCGACTCAGAAAGAAACTGCAGCACATAAGGATGGGGGAACAGTGAGTCTAAAACGCAACTGGGATGAAAGCTCAGAGATGCAAGCGCATCTTGGGGGACTTCAGCTGCCAGAAATTGGCCCTACTTTTACTGTCAGGTGCAAGGTCAAGGGTTGCTGCTTGCACCATTGAGCTATTGCTGTTGTCCAACCCCACACAGAAACTCATTTTGAACAGTGCAGCCCATTTTGTAGGAATGGCAACTTGTCCAAACTCTGTTTTTGTTATTGAACTGAATAGAAACAGTCCAAGCTGACAGTGGGCTCTTGGCAGGGCAGGCACAGGAACCCAATGAGTGTTATTCATTCCCTGGTCCTCCTACCTCAGCCTGTTACTAACACACATGCTAAATCCCCCATCAACAGTACTGGAAGCCATGTAGGTGAACTGAAAACAAAGCTGGCCCTTTCAGATGAGCTGATGGAATAGGAGTGCTTGCCTGCAGAAGAGAAAGAGGAGGGGAACTAGCTAAGCCTCAGACTCTGGGGAATCCACGGCTGGATGATTTCTGGGCACCCATCCTGCTCTTGCTCTCCTGGAGTCACAGGGCATTAAGTTCACATCCACGCAGAGCTCACTCTGGGTTGGATCTGGCGACAGTGACGCCCCATCTAGCCGGGAGAGAGCTCCTCTGCTGACAGGCAGCTGGGTCAGGACCCAGCGATATATCCCCGCTGCAGCCCCCACACCGGCTGTTTGCCTTGGCCAGGGCTGCAGGCAGCAGCTGAGCTCAGCAAGTTGCATTTTGAGCACAGCACCATTGCAGCCGGGGTTCTTTGCTGGCAATGTGACTCATGCTCCAAAGGTCACCTTCTCCTCCATCCCCTGAGCCAGGGGGAGGAAAGAGGGGAAAAAGGAGGAGCAGAGAGAAAGGGAAGCCGATTCTCACCACAGCTGCAAGCTCCAACTCTAAACTGCTAACCCCTTTGCTCCTTGGAAAGCTGACTCCCAAATCCCTAGGTGTTTCATTATCTCTTTCACTCCCTCCCAGAGTTTCTCTCAGGTAATTGTTCCCACATAGCATCTGCTTCAATTTGAGCCAGCTTCCTCCTTCACTATAAGATTTTTCCAGCATAAGTGAGATGATGGCTTTGCTTCAGCTCCCTCATTCCCTGCATAAGCAGTAAAAAGTCTGAGAGGCAAATAAGTAAGTTTGTGCAGGAACAAAACTCATACCCAGTTAGATTGGGAACCACCATCCCCAGGGGAAGCTGTGTTGTTTGCAATACTGAGAAACAGACTAAGCACAGAATCAGAAATAACCTTCTGCCAGCCAGATAACGTGACCAGACACTGATGGACTTGCCTTTAGACCCCATCCTGCTCATACCCACTCTGGTAAGAGCTTCGTCCACCTCCAGGAAGAACAAAGGGATCGTCATTCCCACATCACTGCTGATAAAGCAGTGGTTTTCAGAGAATTCACCATTCCCACAACAAACAGCAATCAAAAGGAACTGTGAGAACTTGCATCTTTGGTCCTGGTTAGGTCATCGTAACCCTCACAAGACAAGTGAGGAGTCATGAGCTCATCCCTTGGCAGGAAGGAACTGACTATAGTTTGCAATATTCATAGTAATTCGTGTAATTTAATGCAGAGGGTTAAGTTCTCAGCCAGGGTAAATCAGAGCAATGTCAATTTTGCACTATAGAAGCGCCTGGGTCAGCCAGTTAATAAAGAACTTAACTCTCTTTAAAAATTTCTTCTGTTCACCTTGAAGAAGACCTCTTTAAAACCATATACTGTTTTTAAGTTGCTGTATCTGTCAGCTAATTGCTACCTGGTCAATGCTGTAAAAAGCAAAGTGCTCTCCATCATGGCTTTGTCTGATTGGGTTTGGGTAAATGGAAAAAAAGAAGAGAAAGCATGGTTTGAAGGTGCTTTAATCAAGTCTTTAGGATGCACAGGGATAAACATGAATATCAACAGGAAACTAATTATGAAAATAAGTCAATGACTAGCTTTTTAAAGTGTAACAATGTTCACAGGGCCAAATTCAATACTGTTGTAGATTCCTGGAAGCAATCCAGTAGCAGAGCAGAGACGGTCTATCAGACATCTCCAGCTTTTCCCATTAACAGAGACTTCATAGCTGCAGGAGTATTTTTCAGTGCTTTCTGTATTAAGCAAGGAGTATTACTAGAGAACAGGGCAGTGCAGTGGAGCATCTACAGCAAACCAGGCTATGAACACTGTGTTCAAAAAGGGCAAAGAGATGAAGGAGACAGACTGATGGAACATGTGTGCTGGTCCATGAATAAATCCTCCTTTTGTCCATTCAGGCCAACCTGATAAATTGGTGTCTGATCACAGGCATGCATGTGCCCAGGAAGTTCCCCAAGTCTGGGTACACATCACTGAATTTGGACTTTGGTCCCCACCTCCTTGCTGCTGTGGAAGCCAGAAGGGTTGCTTCCCTGTATATAGACTCAAGAAAGCCCACTGTCACCTCTTAGGCTAGGTCCTAGGAAGACCACACTCTAGCTAGCTCTCTCACACGAGCTTTAGTATCACATCCCAGTAGAGGAAAGGGGCACTATTCCTCCCACCCTTGCCATTAATCCTACACCAGCAGCACCCCAACCATAGCAAAACCACCCCAGCTTACACACAAAAGCATCAGATCCAAAGGTTTTATACCAAGCCTGAGGCTTACGGCCATGACCTACAGCCACCACTGCGCCTGTGAGTAATTTGCCTTTGTAGAAGCAGGCTTTTGGATCTGCCTTTAAACTGAAGTCCAGCAGCTGAGTAGGTGGCCACTTAATATCTCTGGGTACTTTCAGAGAAGATTAGGTGAAAGTCCAAATCCAGGTTGACATTCCCTCTCTCCGAGAAACAGGCCTGCAATAAATAAGGCTGCGTGCAAGTTGTTGTTCCTGCTATACTGCTCTACTCAGCCACTTACTGCCAATATGTTCCTCATTAGCACTCTGGGAAGCTGTGAGTGCATAAGGCACTCTGTGCAGCCCCATTTTTATTCTATTCTCAAACACATGGAAACACTTTAAAAGTAAGAGCCCTGGGACCTGTGCAAGGGCGACAAGTGACGAGATGAGGAGAGGAGACCAGAGCCAGCCCCTAACAAATTTGAACCATCCAGTCTTTAATCCACAACAACCAAAAGAATTGATGCTAAACAAACCTTGCCCCTTTCAGAAAGGAGATTACATGTGTAATGGAAAAATTACAGGTATGGGGAGTCTGGCTTACAAAAACTGGTTAAAATTAAGAGCCTTCAGTTTGCTTTCCATGATTAATGAAACTTGCCTTACATGCAACTCAGTCAACATTTCCATCCCCCTCAGAGCCTATTAAGAGCCCCCTATTTTTTTAATTTAAAAAAACTCTGAATTTTAAGACTTCATAACATTTCCATAACTTACCATGACCAGGTGATTAGCCACTTTCCCACTTCAAACACCATCTCCCTCATGAGGCAGAGCAGGCAACCAGGAGAATTGAGGGGTATTGCCTTCATATCTCCTACTTGGGACAGCATTTTCCTCCTAGTGCCATTGTAGCAAGGAGCAGGAGCGATGCCACAAAGCTGACACAGTTCTTGGAGAAGGTGGCAACCCTCTACTGATGGGTCTGATGGACTATGGAGATGCTCGATCCTCTCCATAAGTGAAAGGGAGCTTCACATAAGTGAATTCCTAATCAAATAGATGAGCCCTAGCACTAGGCAAAACAAAAATAGGCCATTGATGCCAACCCTACAGGACTTTAAGAGTTAAAGCTGTTGGAAGAAATATTTGTGCATGTGCTTTCATGCCAGTGGAAACATAAGAAAAAGCCTACGCTCTCTGCACTGGCACAGCAGGTTCAGCTTTGATCTCTCAGGAGGTTCATTTCCTTCATTAGGCTTTTCTTAAAATTCACTTTTATGAACACTTTTAATTCCCCCCCTGCATTCCCCCCCCCCCCCAATAAAAGCCTTTTTAGATTCATTCAGCAAAGGAGCAGGGTGGGGGAGGAGAATCATATTTAATTGCCACTAACCATTACCTGAAGCTGCTAGTCCTGTACAGGGATGCTGGAGCTGTTCATTGTGAGAGACACAGGAACTGAAGGAGGGAAAACCCCCACTAAGGCAATAACAAACTATTAAAAGGAACACAGGGAGGAGAGAGAGGAACAGAACCACAAAGCACTGACAAAGGGAAAGGTAAGGCAGTATGGGGAACAGCAGGACTTGGCTGGTCACTGCTGCAAGACAAGCAGAGCATTTACAACCCACATCACCCACGGTCTGCCCTCTGTTTCATCTCTGTTGGTGCTGGAGAGCTGACCAAACCAGAACCTCTCCCCACTTCAGGTGTCTGCTCTGTAAGTACAGCATGATGACACCACCTCTTCCTGATAACGGGCCTGCAGGGCTTAAAAATCCCAGACCACAGGAGTTTAAAGGGGGTTCAACATCCCACTATCCGAGTTCTAGCACCAACATGATTGCAGCATTTGAGCAGGTGATTTATGGCTACTGTTCCTACAAGACGCATGGGAACAGAGGGGCATCCCTTGAAATGCCTTTCTGTGCTAACTGCAGTAGAGAGAATTTGAACTCTGCATCTATTTCTGATGGACATCTTGCAAAAAACTTAAAGTAAATCATGTATGCATCATCTCATCCAACCTGCATGCAAGCTACAGGTAACAGCGTTGAGTTCACTTCTCCAAATTGACTTCTGGGTCCTTCTCAGCAGCATGCCACCTTGTACCGCAAAAGTCTTTTTACAGCGAGGGATGGAAAGGCATTGCCTGGGTTGCTTAACACAGTCCTCCGCTATTGCAGTTACTGGACTGTGTAATTCTATTCACAAGAAACAGCTTCGTTTTAACAGTAGTCTGTGGCTTTACCCCCACTATTCCTATTAAAAGCTTAACTTCTTATGATTAGCCGGTTACTTGGAGTAATTTAAACAATGAAACAATCAGAGCAAATTGTAAGACTGTTCAGCAGCTCATTTGTATAGATGAACTTCTTAAGTCCTTAGAAGCAGATACTGTTCTTAACGAGAAAACTGTGGCTGGATTCCTGCTTGGGCTGCAGTGACCCCTTAGGTGTTGCGTCCTCTGACACAAGGTAACAAATCCCCATTTCGCTCTCTCAGCCTGCTTGTAGTAGAAAAAGAAAGAAGTTGCCATTTCCAGACAGTTTCCAAGGGACAGATTCTGACCCCAGACAAAAGAGCATGAAATGTTCTTCCACACAAGGAAGGCTATTTGTTTTTTCTAGTTTTCAGCCTGGTGTAGTAGAGATGAGGTTCTGCCCTGCCTTTTCATTTCTGATATTAGCTTAATTTATTGTAACATGAACACAACTGGATTTAACAGGACTCAACAACAGCAATAGCTCACAGTATTTCTTTAGGCCTGGAAGCACAGACCTCCACTTTTCTGCTACACCAACCTCAGGCCTCACCCCAGCCCAAACTCAATTTCAATTACATTTAACAAAGCTAGGTGGACGGGCAGCATGAAGTCAGATGAAGTTCAGTGCAGACAAATGCAAGGTAATGCACTTAGGAAAGGATAATTTGAACTACACAGGAAAAAAAACTCAGAATGTTTTTGTGAGATAATCATCTGCTGTGCACAGAGGTAGAGAACTGAAAGGACTGTAATGGAAAGAGATGGCAAGTCCTTCCTTGGGAAGCTGTTCACCCCGTCTCGCAGTAATCGGAGCTCACCCTAACTCTTGCACAGCACTGCGGCAACAGAAAAAGCTCCGAGATCACAGAAAGACTGCCATGCAAGTAAAGCTTTAATGGAGTTTGAGTCTAGTGGAGTACAGGAAAGGATGTATCAAAGAGCAGCTCTTTGTGCACCTCTGAGTCAGAGCAAGCCAGGGTGTTCTGTCTACCCAGATCCAAACCCTGGGGCAGAGAGACTTCTTCCCTAAAATCCCTCAAGTTTTAGTCCAGATCTCTAGGAGTTATGAAGCCCTATACAGACACATTAACCACTGGATAATATGATAACAGTTGTTAGGATCCTGTGTCAAACAGATTCCATATTGAGACCCTCTGCACACACCCTGCCTCAGCACAACTCTGAGACCCAAACCATGTACTTGCTGGGTAGACACAGGCACACAGGGGAACCAATCCAGCCCACACTCAGCAGCACCTCCAGCTCTCTGTAATGCCATCCAGATTTGCTGCAAAGCAGAAGCAGCCGCACATGCAGCCTCTTCCAGCGAGCACTCCCGCTCCCCACTGCCGCCAGCCTGTGTCCACTCTCCAGGGGAGAAGCTACAGCCCTTGCTCACAGGTACGCAGGAGGGTGAACGAGAGCAAGCCTGACTCCTCACTCCCCATCCACCGCCTTAAACATCAGTCTTTCCTTCCGTACACCTGAGGAGGTCAAAAAGAGACAGCATAGATGTGGGAAATCCAGCAATGCCTGCTCAGGGCTTTGCTAGCCTCCCCTGACTGCCTGCAAGCTATCGCCCCACCAGGGAAAGAAGGATTGCAGATCCCATGGAGCATCTCCCACGCTGGACCCTGGGCAGGGAGCAGATTTCGTGAAGTGTGGAGCCATCTGATGGCAGAAGAGGGCAGCGCTAGTCGAAGCACCTCAAATGCTACACCGCTTTGCTCCATTCATCTTCAGTAATTGAATGTATGCCCTAAGGGGGTGCACTGTGCAGGGGAAAGGAAGGGAGGGGGAACAGTATTTATATTTGTCTTCCCAGATTTAGTTTGTCTTTATCTCTAGCTATTTTGAATGTCATGGGGAGTTAATGAAGACATGTTGTGCATCCGCAACGCATGGAACAACTTCTCTCCTGTCTCAGCATATTAAATTCTTTCTTACTTACACTAGGAGTTACAGGGAAAGAAGAGACGAACAAAAAGGGAAGAGAGATAAAAGAAAAGCAGAAAGAGATAAGACAGTAGAAGAAAATAAGGAAGAAACTCCCTTTTTTATTTTGGCTCACAAAGTTGCATCACACAGTGTTTTCTAGCCCCTTCACCGTCTCTGCCTTGATGGGAGATGTCAGCTCTGGAAGAACTGCCCCAGTCCATTTGGCAGGACAGGAATAGCCTCTTAAATATCCCATTCAGGATCACTCTGCTCCATAAATCACTCCCCACTACAAACGCAAGTCAGGGTGAGGGCACAGCAGAGATGTACCCCAAGCTGCAGCACCCTCCCCAGTGGCAAGTGGCACATCCCCAAGCCCTGGTGTAACATACCTGCAGCCCCCTCCAGAAACTAGGAAGGACATGCCAGGGCTCCTACCACAGGCACAGATACTGCTGTGCAGCTGGATATTTTTAGTTGCTTTTCCTGTACTACAGACAGGAAACTGAGGCAGACAACAAACACGGGCTCAGATCTACAAAGGCTTTCTGGCCTCCAACCTCCGTCTTAAGACAATCCCTGGCATGGATCTTGCAAGTCATTTCCAAGAGAAGATACAATGTAGCGGCAGAGAAAAGCCCTTTCTCTAGGATATCCCTTCCTCAGCTCTCCTCTCTCCCTTCTGCAAAAGGCAAGGGTACAGACTTTCCTTTCCTTGATCATGGGACTGTTCTTTAGAAATTAAGATCTTTCCTTTCCTGGCACTTCCCATCCTCTC
>NW_010157891.1:18750-25332 GCF_000695765.1 Mesitornis unicolor
ATCTGGCACACCTTAGATGTTCTGGTTTGGCCTGAAGTTTTATTTAGACTGCTCCTTGCTTTGGGGATTCTCTGTTTATATCATCGGAGGGTGTTAATAAGGGCAGAATGGTTTCCAGATCCACACCAGCTGACTGGATTTCCTGAATCCACGCCATCTGTAAAAACAGAAATGTTCCCTTCTCCTTGTACACACAGATAAATGCATTAAGGCTAAACCTCCTGGGGCAAGAGTACAGGAGAGGTTTGGACTTCTGGCCAAATGAAACCCAGCGAGGTCTGGAACAAGGTACAGAACTACCATTTTAATATGGAGGCTCAGCTGAAGACATGAAAGATCTCATCACTCTGTGGAGCAGACAGAAAAGTTTGACATTTAAAGCGCACACTAAGGAGTTTCTGGCACCTCTCTTGGACACATCTGGCACTGCCCACACTCAGAGACACAGGAACATGCAAACTCAGGCCCTGGCTGGCATTACGGCCCTTGCATATCCCTATCATTCAGCTCTTCCATTTCAAGGCAAGCTTCTCTGGAGGCACTTGCTCACCAGCCACACACAACAGCACAGTGCACTAATCCAGGTGCTTCTCAGTTATGCAGAGGCAGCAGAACAAGAGAGGTGCTTGTGTGGTTGGGGTCCAATGCCTCGGTGTGCAATGGGTTTGCTGATAGCCTGGGGTCTACCAGCAGGAAGGGTTTATTCTTTTAAGCCTGACACTAGTTAGAGAACTAATTCCCAGTTTGGAGTGAGCAATGCACACCAAACTGTGAACTGAAAATCTGATGTCTCAGCCCAGACTGTTGGCCTCTCTCACCCCGATGCTCATCAGATTCACACAAAAACTGTAGCATTATCTAAGACACTGGCGTGCAGAGCTGAACACAGGGCTGAATCAGCTTAACGTTTCCACTATTTGCTCTCCCCATCTCACACAGCTAACTGTTGCCCAGACTCTTAGGAAGGAAGTGACAGCTAGCAGTATAGCCAAAAAAATTCATTATTCTAATACACCAGCACAAAAATCACTCTCAAGTGAAAACAGCCTAAAGCATCAAAGAGTTAGTCTGGCTGAAGTAATGCCAGCAAGCAGTTTCAAAGTACTCACCAAGCAAGCCAAGGAGGGGGGTGATGGAGTTAAGTCCCTTATCCAGGGACTTGCACTTACAACTAGCATGTCGGGTTACTTCAAGAGGGATAATTTTGTTTGTTCAGCAAACTGCATCAGCTCAACAAATCTGATGAGCTCTGCAAGGAAGGGGAGTGGGAGACTTCGCAACCAGGAGCAAGAACAGACCTACACAACCTACGCTCTTATCCTTCAGGCTCAGCTACAGCATGTTCCTTCCTTCACTCCACGTTGCTCCTTTGATAAAACTTGTCCTGTCTCAATAAGATGTGAAAATGCAGCAGCTGAACAGGAATAACAGTGAGCAGCCAATCTACAAGACCTTAGAAGTGCTCTAAATCATGAGGGCTTCTATCCTACAGATATGTGCATCCCTCACCCTCTGCATTCCAACTACAGAGCCAGGACACTTCTCCTTTCTTTTCCTATGCCAACAGTGCTCATGTCTTAAGTCTGATCTGGGCATGGATCTGGCCTTTACTGACCAAAGTCATCTCACAGTTGAGGCAGCACCTAAGGGACTTGCACTGCATGCCCAGATGCAGTTTGCTTATTCCCCCAGCAGAAGCTCTGACAACTGAATCTGACCACAACATATCTGCCTAAACCTTTTAGTTCCCAGACAAGCTTGACAGCACAGACCATTTTATGTCAAGCCTCTTACTTAGTTGCAGTGGAAATGAGGATATTCCCCTTTGGAAGCTTACTCCCTGCCCCAGGTCATTGAAAAGCAAACACCTGGTTGTTTTCTCTCATGTGCATAAAAATGCTTCCTACAACATTCGTCTCATACAACCACAACACTGCAAAGGACACAAAACATCAGCAGTCCAATTCAAACACATTTTCTTTGTTACAACATTAAGCTATCCACACCCCACAGCTGACTGTGCCCCGACACAGGAGCATCTTGCAGGTGGCATCTACAGCAGTCACCAACCGGGCTGCAAAGCTGCGGGCACTGCACGACTCTGCTGCGCTTGGCAGTGGCGTTGCTGACCGCATGGGGAACAGCGGGACACGAGAGGTGGCTCTTTGCTTTGCTTCCAAGCTAAAGGAACCCACGTGTGCTTATAACAAATCCAAGCACCGACTGAGGTTTCTGAGGAATTTTGCTTTGTGCTAGCATAAATGCTGTAAAACTGAGATTTTCAAGGTCTTCAATGCCTGATGCTTTCGGAAGTGCAACTTGAACCCTAAAATAGAAGGATACTGCTCACATTACACCAATGCCTTGTTTAGCACATGATAACTATTTACCTCAATTAAAAGCAGCAATCTGCTACACATTATTCTTAAAGTCATCGAGCTTCAGAAGAGCAACCCTGCAAATACTGGCCAGAATCCAAAAGCACTCCATTATAAACAAACTTACTCTTATACAGAACTGTATTAATGCATATACATGAAATTTCAGAACTTAAATCTATATTCTGTAGCTTCAATCCCATCAAATTAGAGTCCAGAAAGAGTTATTTCAGATTCCAATTCACTACATGAGCTTCATTGGATCTGCATGCTTTACCTTCATTAACAGAAAATCTGACCATCCAGTGCGATTTCAAGAACTTTGAAATTCATGACATGCCAGAAGCCACAAATTGTTTGATAATTCAGCTCAGTTTTCTCCTCTATCTTTTGCGTTCACCATAAAGCACCTTGGAATATCCTAAGTAATGAACTACATTCAATAGCAATGGACCATCTAATCCCAAAATCCTCTCTCTAACAATAGCCAAGAATAAGCATTCCCTTTTTATATGTCTTTATACTTTAGCCAACCTCCCGAAAGTCACTTTACACGGTTCATGGTTTAATTGAAGTTTTAAAAGTATTCCCTTCTGGGGTTTTTATTTGTTGCACATGTCAGAAGCTTCCTTACTCTGTTTTTATTTTTATACTAAAAAGTTTATTATCTATAGCAATATAATGACTTCATCTCTGCCTCAGTTGCCCTAATGCCTAACACTTACTCGGGTGATCACAGTGATTGCTATGATGGCAGAAACAACCATCAGTGCTTTAGCCATTAAAGCATTTCATTGTTTCACACCATTAATTTCATCTCTAAAGTAATTAAGAGCATGAAAGACAGGAATGAGCCTCATTAGCTCCTACAAGTACAGTCATCCTCCAGCTCTTCCATGAACCTTTCCAAGGAGCAACAACTGACTGTACACACACACAGGGATGGAAAACAGCAGAGGGTTATTTGCTGCAGACAGATTGCATTCCCTGCTCAGCCTTTCACATGCTGCGTAGCTCAGCAAGCTCCCCAAGCTCTCTGATGCCTGTCTGAAGTGCAGCACCAAGCACAACAGGCATTACTTCTGCCCTAAGCTCACTAGATGATGTCCTAACAAAAATCCTGTGCTCTAGCCAGTAAAGACTGGAGAGATTGGGAAAGAAATGCAGTGAGGAGAGCTACACAGAGCTATCAGCTCGAACTTCTCTCCCTTTCCCTTAAAACCCACTGACAGTCTCTCAGAATAAAGTAAGCCATTTGCTGGATCCCCCTTATCTTATTGTACATCAATTTGCTGAAACATTCATGGAATCACTACGCATTTCATTTACCCTTAAGGCCAACCCCTCTGCTTATTAAATTAAGAAGATGAATGAGAGATTTGCTCTCCTGCTAGCAGCCCAAGGGATTCATTAGTCAAGTAAATGATTGCACTTGCCTCAAGTTATGCTACTGCAATGTTTGTAATGTGTCTTCTGATCTCAGCTCCCAATGCACTTTTTGGAAACAAGGTTGGCTTTCAGACAGGTCACATTTAATTCCAGTCATCTGACTTCAGCAAATGGAAATAAAGGCCTCTACTTCACTATCCCGTTCCCTTCCCTTGCTCGGCCCTCCGAATGTTTCACAGAGCAGACACAACAAGGGAAACCAAGAGCTAAATGTAAGCTCCCAGTTATGCCTGTATTAAGCACAGTTATTTTAGCGCTGATAAAGCACAGATTTGGGTACATAGCAACACACTTCAGTAACAGAAAAGCACTGAACAGAAGGGAACATATCCACACATCAACAGACCATTAACTAAGCACAGAGGTAACCATTAACAAGCCACTTTTTGCCTTCCAGAAGGGAGCTAGCTCTAGGTAACTGCATCCAGAAGACATCAGCATTTCTGTATGCAATATTAGGAAAGCAGGGAGGGAATGCAATCTCAGAAATGGTTAAAATTCACATCCTAATTAAACTGCACTAAAGTGTAAAGGGGAAGGCAGATGGACCCAAATGAACTCCAGGGAATAGTTGTCACCAGTTTTGAAGGACTATTCCATGAAAAGCAGAATCTGAACGAACAAAGCCACCAGCATCATTGGGTGAGAACTTCAGCAGTGCAGCAGGCATTATAGAAGAGAAACCCTCTGACGAGCTACAAGAAGATAAGCAAATAGCAGACTGGACATCTTTAAGTCACTTACAGGTTATACCTTCTTGTACACTTGCATGTGGACTACTGGAAACTCAGTCTGTCATCTTTAACAATTGGGAAGTGTAACAGCAAAAGGCACAGTTTCTGGGTAACAGACCTGCAATGAAGCATGTGTCATTTCTTAGGCTGTCAATAGGAAGAACCTTGGTACTGGTCACCCAATACAACTCCTAGAGGTGCCCAGGTGACTGGGCACTCTGCTACAAAGCAGAGTCGGCAGAGGAGGAGACTGAGGGAAGACATCATTAATGTTTACAAATATATAAAGAGTGAGTGTCACAAGAATGGAGCCAGGCTCTTCTCGGTGACAATGATAAGACAAGGAGTAACAGACACAAACTGGAACACAGGAGGTTCCACTTAAATTTGAGAAGAAACTTCTTCTCAGTGAGGGTGACAGAGCACTGGCCCAGGCTGCCCAGAGAGGTTGTGGAGTCTCCTTCTCTGCAGACATTCAAAACCCGCCTGGACGCCTTCCTGTGTAACCTCATCTGGGTGTTCCTGCTCCGGGAGGGGGATTGGACTGGATGAGCTTTAGAGGTCCCTTCCAATCCCTAACGTTCTGGGATTCTGTGATCAGGCATTAGGAGAAACTGCCCAATTCTTGAAAGTTTCCCAGCAAATCTGTAACCAACCATAAATGAAAGATTTTGAAGCTGCCCTCTTCCCAGCATTGCACCTAAGTAAAGCAGCAGAGCAGGCAAACACTCAGAAATGCATCACAGCTGCGGTAGGAAAGGGATGCTCCCTGCAGCCTAGGAAAGCATATGCACTGCACACCAGAGCTACAAATAAGCATGTAAAAGGGAGGTACTAATCTAATGGCAACAGCAGCAAAAAGGGAATTAAGCTGTCTGAGCTAACATAGCTGTCCTCCCTCTCCTTGCCGCTGCCCATGAATCAAGTGCTTATTTACCTCACAGCTTTGCAACAACTTTCTCACCTGACCTTCATCAAGTCATTTATATCCTGTCTATAAATAGAGTAACAAGGCAGATATGCTGCATCTGCAGAGTAAAGGTTTTAGCCAGGACTGATTTCAGACAGTGAACATGCCTAGGGTTCACACAACACAAGGCACATATTGAGCTACATTTGCTTAAAGCAGTATCAGGACACAGTCCACAACAAGGTGCCACTCCAGGAAAGGACAGGAAGCGAGTCTGATAAATTTTGTATACACAAGTTTGTATATACCAAGGGGCACAATTAGGACAAAGAATAACCTTGGAGTAGTCCGTTACACAGCAGAGGATTTTAGAGCAGCCAGAGAGCTGCAAAACTCCCTTTCTCCTTACCAATGTCCACTTGTTTAAAAAAAAAAAAAATATCATGAATCCTGTGCTCCTGTTTCTCCTGGTTGCAGTAGCTGCTAAGAACTCAGCTCCCCCATGAAAGGAGCCTTAACTAAAGTGATCTTAGTCCTAAGTAGATGGATCTGCTTGGCAAAAGACCTGCATCACCCAGCCTGGGCAGGGTTAGAGTGCAATATTCCTTGCCCTAAACAATTGAGGGTTAGTTAAACTGTCATAAATCAGCAATTTGTCCTCAAATCCACTTCCTATTCTAGCTTGGGATATCCCTGACTGGTTTTGAATACAGCAAAAGTCTCAGTACCAGCAGCTGGAGATGCTGAACAGTTTTGGCACAGAAATTGCAACTCCAGGAGGGCTCCAGCTCTGCAGATCCCCTGCCTTTACACTGTTTAGACACACACTGAGGATGCTGCTTAGAGGCCACCCCATGGAGAGGACAGGGCTGGCCAGCCCCGGGCATCCCGGCGGAGATGGGCATCGGCGCACAGCGACGCTGGGGCCGGAGGGGACTGTAATGCACGCAGCAGTGGGCTGGAGAGGAAGGTTGGCACCATCTATTAGAGGAATTGTACACACGAGGTCTTCAGCCTCCCCCTGCTCTGAAAGGAACCCCCTCAAGCAAGGGGTTTTTAACTGCACCGACACCCCAAAACGGGAACTGTCTCCAAACCACAGCCTGGGGGG
>NW_010157892.1:0-284 GCF_000695765.1 Mesitornis unicolor
GGGTGCTATTGGGGACCCATGGGTGCTATTTCAGGTCTATGGGGTCTATGGGTGCTATTCTGGGTCTATGGAGGCTCATAGGGGTCTATGGGACCCATGGGTGCTATTGGGGTCTTGGGCTCTATGGGTGCTGTTTGAGGTCTATGGGGACCCATGGGGTCTATGGGTGCTCTTGGGGGTCTGTGGGGGCTCATGGGGGTTTATGGGACCCATGGGTGCTATGGGGGTCTATGGGTGCTATGTGGGGACTATGGGGACCCATGGGTGCTGTTGCAGGTCTTTGG
>NW_010157892.1:368-702 GCF_000695765.1 Mesitornis unicolor
CGAACGGGGACCCATGGGGTCTATGGGTGCTATTGGGGACCTATGGGTGCTATTGGGGGCCTATGGGGTCTATGGGTGCTATTGGGGGTCTATGGGTGCTCGTGGGGCTCTATGGGACCCATGGGTGCTATTGGGGTCTATGGGGTCTATGGGTGCAGTTGGGGGTCTATGGGGGCTCTTGGGGGTCTATGGGTCCCATGGGTGCTACTTGGGGTCAATGGGGACCCACGGGGTCTATGGGTGCTATTGGGGACCCATGGGTGCTATTTGGGGTCTATGGGGGCCCTTTGGGGTCTATGAGGACCCATGGGTGCCATTTGGGGTCTATGGGTGC
>NW_010157893.1:0-328 GCF_000695765.1 Mesitornis unicolor
ATGAAATGATAGAGTTTTCAGTCCTTGAAGACGCAAGGAGGAGGGCTAGCAGAACGGCCACTTTGGACTTTTGAACGGGCAGCCGTTGGCCTGTTTAGGGACTCAGTTGGCAGAGTTTCTTGGGAGGCAGTTCTGAAAGGCAGAGGAGTCCAGGAAGGCTGGTCACTCTTCAAGAAGGAACTCTTAAAGGCGCGGGAACGGGCCGTCCCCATGAGTTGGAAATCAAGCTGTCAGGGAAGAAGAGCGGCCTGGCTGAACAGAGAGCTCCGGCTGGAGCTCAGGAAAAAGAAGAGAGTTTATGGTCTTTGGAAGAAGGGGCAGGCATCAC
>NW_010157893.1:682-1128 GCF_000695765.1 Mesitornis unicolor
TCCCTTCCGGGGAGGGGAGAGGTGTTAATAGAGAGCATCTGTCCAGGATTTAGTGGCCGGCCCAGCCCTAAACCTTGACACTTATTCAGGCAAAAAACTGAATGAAGAAGGTAACCTAAAAAGAAATCATATGTTCTTGCATACTGTTTCAAGATACAAATATTCAAAATCTATCCTTTCAAAGCACATATTTTAGAAGCAAAAACATACAGGAAATAAAGCCTGTTTCAGAGCAGCAACTACCTGGTTCTAGATAAAGGGTGCTTTCAAAAGGGTGCGATCAGGCCCAGTCAGCATGGGTTCAGGAAGGACAGGTCCTGCTTGACCAATCTTGTCTCCTTTTATGACGAGGTGACCTGCTTGGTGGATGAGGGGAAGGCTGTGGATGTTGTCTGCCTGGACTTTAGTAAGGCTCTTGACACTGTCTCCCACAGTATCCTCCTGGA
>NW_010157894.1:0-2322 GCF_000695765.1 Mesitornis unicolor
TGAGTTGGGATGCCACTTAAGGAAACTTCTCAACATTGAGAGCCCTCCCTTTTTGGTGAGTGAGTGAGTGAGTGCACATTTTGGATCGTTTGGCCAAAACTTAAGAATTCTTACTTTAGCTGTGCCGTGTCTGGTAATATTCCCAACCAGCATATCGAACCTGTATTTGTTAAATGTCAGTGGGATGTTGTTTTGGTGAATGAAGTTTTGTCTGCTTCATTTTTTTTTGAGACGTACTTAGAAAAGTACTGGTTTAGCTTCAATTTGAAAACAGTTTGCTGAAAGGTCAGTCAGAGCAGAAGTTCCATTTGCTAGAACTCGATTCTTTGAAGTGTGTGATGCTTCCAAGAACAGCTTGTGGACAGACAGAAAGCTGGAGTGACGATATACGTAATGAGTTGCTGGGATGTAATAGATACCTTACCTTCTCCAGTACCTGACTGATGCATTTTGATATTTTGATACTCTTTCTGTAAAGAGGTCACACACGTCCCCCAGCAATTCCTAAAATGTCAAATGTAGAAAGTACTTGTCTTGTATAGTAACTGATTTTTGTTTGCCAGAGACAATTATTATTTCCTTCAGCAACTTAGTTCCACAGTCAGAAGGTATGATTTTCTATTATTTCTAATCTTGGTTTTGTACCTACTCATAATGTGCAGTGTGTCTGTATAATAACACTTATTTTATGAATTTTGATTATTTATTTTTTCCTCTATGCAAACTAGATTATGAGAAAATTTTGGATATTTGCATTTTTAGGAGACATTATTTGCAGTGAGAGTAGTAGGTACTTGAATAGGCTTGTAGAGTTGCAGACTGAAAATAATGAGGAATGCAGTGGACATAACCTTTCTGGTTCATTAATTCCAACTATGTTAGGTGTGGTAATTCTTGAGATGATTTGTCATGTCTCCTTCTTTGGACATTTCTTCGCAGTTCTCAGTAATCTTGCAATTTGCTGCTGTGGGAATAATTGTTCAAGAAGTACTTCCTATGAGTCACTCCCATTAGCTGTTTCACTTTGCACCTAACCTCTCATCCTTAAACACAGCTCATCTGGATGTGGTTTTTCAGGTCTGCCGCTCTTCTGCCAAAAGCAACTTCAGGCTTTCCCAGAACTTCCGTATTCTCCGGTAGTTCCTGATTATGTAAAGGAAGAAAAAAGTATTTATTAGAATCCTGTTGTCAGTTTGAGTCACTTATTCCTAAATTTGTATTACTTCTGTGATTTCTGTGTATGTAGGGAGAATTGGAATGAAAAGATCAAGAATCAGAGTTCAGCTCTCCTGTACTTGAGAGGCTTTTTTTTATTTGTTTGGGATTTTGTTTGATTTGTCCTTGCTCTGTGTTTTGGTTTTTTGTGTGTTGACTTTGTATGCAGTATTGCTTAATATTTACCTCCCATAGTAAAAGTGCGGTTGTTAAGATATAAAAAGGTCTTGAGTCTCCTGACTTCATATGAATCTGCCCCCTCTTGCAGGCCAGTTAGAGGGTGGTTTTGCACTGTTAGTTCAGCCAGGATACTTTCGGAGTCTCAACCGAAAATGTTACTTGGAAATTCCATTTAGTTCCTTGGATTTGTCAAGTTCCACTTTAAAGCAGCTCTTTGGTGTGATTTTTGCTTTTTGCCTGTTGCTTATGTAGCAAGTTTCCTCAAGATCTTCATTATTTATGAATTTATATCGTCAACCCTTGTCAGTACTGACCAACTAAGTAATATAGTATTATTTTTCTCCTCAATTATTTTTCTGTCATCTATTGTTGAAAAATATTTTTTTTTTGTTCTCTTTTGATATCTTCCATTACAGAACATTTTGGTGTTTATATTGCTCATATTTTAGGAGTTCATTTTCTTTTGTTTTTCGTGATAGATGAGCAATTCTCTAAGAACTCGCACAGACTGTGAAATGAATTAGATCACAAAACCAGAAGGGTTCAACAATACTGGTTTGGGGGTTTTTTGTTTGCTTGTTTGTTTTTCTTCATATTTTTACTGAAGTTCCTTATCTCGATATCCTTAGGACCTCGAAGTTTGTGTCTAGTAGTATGTGTTCCTATGTATGCTTGCTGAGAAGAGTATTTTCATTATTAGATGACTTTACATAGCTTCTTACTTCATTTATAAACAATAAAGCACAGATGCAGCAAAATGTTTTAAGCTTAATTTGTGCTTCCAATGTACCTCAGATTGTGCAGTTTACACACTGTCTGTATACTGCTGAGTGGAACCCTGAGGAGGTGCATCTGCTTAGTTACTTCATTACTGCTATTATAATTTGTCTTTATACTGTCATTGTTTCAACTTTTCTGGTTTAATAA
>NW_010157895.1:0-20862 GCF_000695765.1 Mesitornis unicolor
CGTTCTGGGATTCTGTGATTCTGTGAAATACTGTTATCAAAACTCCTACAACTAGTCACTCAAATACCTAAAAGCATCTGTCTCTTCACAAACTTCACAAATTTGGTTGGTTACCATTTGAAACTACCTGAGTGTATTAAACACTCTGCTGTTACAAGGTGTAACAAATCTGTACTGACTTGTAGTCATAGTATCACAACATCAACTGTCTTACTTAAATTATATAATTAATTACTGATTAAGATTATGATTAAGAGAGCTGTAAAGCTACCTGGAACTGCTTTCACTTTGCCATGCTGCCACAGGATCATCCACAGATGCATCACTTGTGCCAACAGTCTCATCTTCCTGTATTAAAAACAAAAGGTTTCACTTCCAAGTCATGTTTTAAAAGTACCGATTTTGTTTGCAAGCAAGTTACATGAGGAAAGCTTTGTATTAGTATTAGTATTAATGTTATTCTATATGCTTACATAATTCCAATAGAAAGTGATGTGAATTCTAATGGTATTAAAAGAATGAGTTCTTATTTGTGTTTGATTAATAAATTTTAGTGTCAAAGGACCAGCTTTACAGGTCCTCTGTACATTCAATGCATTTACAAAGTGACAATGTTCTGTCTCTTTTTACCTTGAATGCTTCCTTAATGAGAATAAGTTATATTTAATCTGGTATATTTTAAGTTCTTCCTTTGCGAATATCAATGATTAATACCAATACTCAATCTCTTTCAACAGCACTCTACAGATGTAGATGAAATCAAAGTACTGACTATGACCTAGAATATCTGTGCTGTCAGAAATCCCAAAATAGCAAGTGGTTTAACAGAACCCAGTTAAATCTACCTGAAAATGTTTCAGACTTCCAAAAATATCCAACCTGTTTTGAGCTAATTTTAAATACTGTACTGGCATTGAGGAAAACGATCCTTCCCTCTCCAAGAACAACTTACTACAGTAACACCACAAATCCGAAAGAATCAATGATCCGAGTGTTTCTTCTTAGGCCAAGAAACTGAGAGCCTTAATGGTACCAGTGCTCTCAGCACATGTGTTACCAAACCATGCTATTTGTGATCAGGGAACCTATCGAAAGAATCACTTGATGGACCAGACCTCTGAGGAGCTGTCCGATTCTTCCCGTGCTCGAGCATTTTGACTTGCTCCTTGCTGGCTGTGTTCTATGGTGGAGCGCGTTTGGTAGGTGTGCTGGCGTTTGCGTTGGTTTCTTCTCAAAGACCTTCCACTTCCTGGTTGGTAATCGTTCTTCTTCTCATGGGACAAAAAGATTAGAGATTTAATCATTAATTACGCAGTTAAAAAATGCCTCATTGAAGTGACTGTACAATGTATCACATTTGAAAATGACAACTAGGAAATGTAGAATCAGAAAATAAATATTTTCACACACTTGTGGTTCATTTCAGTGCATGTTCGTGTGTCTTCCTTTGGTTCAATATCAATTCTAGTTTTTAAAGCAGCAGTCCTTGGAAAGGAAGTTATGGAGAAATACTTTTTTTTTTTCTAAAAAATACCTGCAGTCTCGGGACAAGATAAAAGCTAGCCACTTAGCTAGTCTGTCACCGCTCAAATGTCTCCTGGTTTCCACAAGTCAAACTGAACACCGACTGTGGCTCTGCTCTTCTCCTTTCCCAGCATTCTCCCACTACTAAAGAACTGCTTCACACTCTGGTTCTCTATTCTACTCAACTCACCCGTTGCAAGGTGTGGGATGGCTTCCTCTTCTTTTCAACAGTGTATAAATTAATTTCAATTTCACCTTTGGCAGCTCGACATTCTTCCTGGACCCTAATTATACATAGGAAACATCAATTTTATTCGAGAAATCATCATATAACTTGATGGTCTCAATAATACACACATTAAAATACTTCTGGTTCCCTTGCTATAAGAAATCTGTGCACAAATCCTCCTAGAAGCATCCACACATGCTTCACTCCTGGAATCACAAGTTAAGGAAAGAAGTTAACTTGCATAATTATTTTCAAGAATATTGAAATGTAGTAAAATTATTCTTGTGCATTTTAAACAAAGCTTCAGAAAAAATGTGGTATGTGAACAACTGAAAAAAGATTCAACCGTGAAGTGAAGGAATTACTATTCTCAACTCTCCAGGAGAGGATACCACGGAAATCCTAGTATCTGTATTTCAAAACAAACAAATGAACCAACCAACCAACCCACCCAAAAAAGCCAACACACTTCTGAAAAAACATCTTTAAAAACTTGTAACAGGTATATGGAAGGATCATGAAACATTAAACAATTTCATCTTTTTTCGCCTTTCTCACTTAGCATCTTACTTGCTGATGCCTGGAGGAAGCTCATTCACCACCACTCTCCTGCTCCACGCCATGAGATCTCTTTCTGTGGCCATTTGGCTCCGGGGAGCGTTGTGATGCATTTGCCGGACCCCTTCAATCTGACCACTTCTCCGGAGACCAACATTTGGTGGAGACGTAACATCCAAACCTGGACTTCGAAGCGCTACGGAAGAAAAGGATTTTTCTTCGCTTCTATAAACCATCAATAAAATCTAGAATTTAAAGCTTAAGGACTGCCTGGAGATTCTTTTTTGGTAATAAACAATGCTTATTCTATGTTAAGTGACTTCGTCTTTTGCTTCAGATGAACATTGTTGTGTATTGGCCTTGGACTACTGGAGATGCATATGGTATTGTAGCACCACCGTGGCTTGCTACATCATCGAGATGTCTGAGCCAAGCATAGAATATAATCTATGACCTTCAGTTCAAAGTCTTGTCAACTGTTTAAAGGCTCTGAAATCACGCATTTTAAATACAAGAAGAGATGAGGTTGACATCTAAAACAACAGAATGCTGCAAGGTTTAAGGTTTCTGTTGTACCTCCATGTGCTCTGTACTTGCAGTGCTAATCTGCTGTGCCACAGGCACTGCTCCTTCTCTGAGAAGGAAATTTCTATCAGGTGGCACAACAATGCAGTGCAACATACTCAGGAGAAAACACTTTAGGTAGCAAAGTGAGAAAAAAGGCTGATAGCATCAGAATCACTGCCATCATTGCCTTAATTTATCTCATCATTTAGGAATGCATCAACGCAATTACCATATGCTTAAATACGGTTAACTGCTTGAATAAATTGCATTCATGGTTGTGCAAACCTATATAAAAATATTGGGCTACTTAAATGTCAGGTACTCTATGCATACTCTAATTGTGCAGTTCATGTGGCAAAGTCAGTGATTAATGCAAGTTCTGTAAGGTAACTACTTCAGTCTCTATAGCACTCAACTCTGGAAACTCCCTTTCACACAACTACAGGGACTGACAAATAAAACTGAGGACTGGGATTGCTGAACACATCAACCTCTCATAAGAAGCAGAAAAGACTTCTTGTGAGTTGAAGCTGGCTTTTAGGCCACCTTCTTGACAATACCAAATTTAGACCAAAGCAAAAGTGTATTTGCAGCATTATTCACTAATATTTTTCCTACTTCTAGAATTTAAAGACAAGCAATCCAAATAGCAATCCTAATGAGCTTTAACAGGAAATCTAATTTAAACATGTGTAATCAGTCATTTAACCTAGGACTAATTTATTAGCGGATGTAAATTTTTTAAAAGCTCAGGATGACTTGCAGCACAAGTCCACAGCATCTGGTCTGTTACACCAACTGCACTCAGTCAGCTGCCTCACAGTCAGCTGTTCACATCTGATTGAGTTTGGTTTAAATTTTTAATCACTTTGTGTATTAAAAAATAAAATCACAGTAGCAGAACACTTACCAGGAGAACAATCTCAAGCTTTCTAAGGAAACACTAAGACAGAGCAGCCATGTTTATTTTATAAACACTGATGCTCAGCCTTAGTGCTTATACTGTAACAGGAAGCCGTTATCTGTCACAACATTGTACTCCATTGGCATTCCCTAATTATATGCTGCTATCTTGACATTATGCAGTACATCAAAAAGTACAAAGTATCATCTCTGCAGTGACTAAGTGACATCAAGACAATACAGTGAACTTTACGTTTATTTTTTTTAGGAAAGGTTTGTAACATACAATTAGGGTCTAATAGTCCTAGGTAATGAGACACAGCCCAGTTAGGTCATTGGGTGCCCTCAGCTGCACTTCAAAGTTTTAATTCTGCTAGCAGCAGCAGAACGTGCAACGGCTGCACACAGGTTAACAATGTCTGTAAGTACAGGAGATAAAAGCATCCTCAAAGACACAGTCCTGGAACTCTAATTAACACATCTTGAGTAGTATGTTATGGTGCTTCAGGAAGAGAAATGACAGAGGTAACGAAAGGACGCTTACCTCCATTAACAGAGTGGGATCTGTTGAGTGGAGGGTTTGGAAGAGTTTCTCCTTCATTAATTAGTCTCAGATCTTGTTCCCTCTGTAGCTCTCGGATCATTCCATCAAGGATGCTCTCATCCTGGTCATTAGTTTGCTGTCCAATGACTTGTTCAACTACTTCACCATCACCTTTGACAAGAACGAAGTCACAACGGCTTATAAAATTATTAATTTCTGTTTTACTAAACACCACAGAAACAATCAAATATAAAATTGTGTAAAATTATTTGCCTGCTCTGCAAAACACCTGATCACCAACTGTCCTTCTGCTTTCATGTAAAAATGAAGATAAAGTTTAAAAGAGAAGTTACAATGAGAATCTAAAATTACAGACCACACAAAATATAACTCAAACCTTCAGAAACAGCAAAAGAGAAATTATGTTTCAGTAGGTAATAATGGAAAATATCTTCTACAGAACACCTTTTTGTAAAAGTTTATATCTACAAGGAAAATAATAATCTGTTTAAAAAAACCCAAATGGCTCTTTTTTCCCCAATGTCTCTCTTACCTTCTTGCTTCCTTACTCATATACATAGCTACACTGAGGTTTATGGTTTTGTAAAGGTTTGTATCTACAAGGAAAAAAATAATCTGTTTAAAAAAACCCAAATGGCTTTTTTTTTCCCCAATGTCTCTCTTACCTTCTTGCTTCCTTACTCATATACATAGCTACACTGAGGTTTATGGGGCAATTCTTTAGGCATGCTGCCATACACCTGGTAAAAGTCCACAGATTTTGGAATACTGCAGTCTCTCTGTCTTGCCTCCAGTCATCCTGATTCCATATACTTCCTTTATGCCATAAAGCCACCCCATCTCCTCTTCTACCTCTAGACTGAATTTAAACCACTAATTTCAGAAGCCATCAGAAACAACCAAATCCTTACAGTATCATTCTACTGGGCTGGTGCTCAATACTGTGCAATACATGTATTATGCATGAGCTTTAGACAGCATACCATTAGCTACATATCCCAGCTGAGGAATAAGTTGTTCATCTTTGCAATTTTCCCTCCCTGGTACGAGCCGCTGGAATCTCGTGGGATGAGGATTTCCATCAACATCCACCAAGAATGGAGGAGGCATAAGATGTGGAGCCTGTTGAGTCTGTTCATCCAACACATAGTTATTTGCATCACGGATCAGCGGTCGATAATCCGTATGGAAGAACATCTGATCTGGAATCTGCAAGAAAAGCAATTTAGTAAATAAATCAATGGCCATTTGCAGCTGTCTTGCTGCTTTGGAATGGCTCCCATACCCATAAACCACAACTCCTACACTTAGGATCTGCAGAAGAAATGTTATGACAGAGAACAGATTCCTACCACAAATGTGTTTTATTACCAAGGTCTGATGCAAAAATTTAATAGCAAAATATGCCAACAGAGGTGAATAGAGAGAAGTTAATGCTTTGCTCCTCTGTCTAGTGATTCTCCTGTCTAAATCCTTTTTGATTTAGGTAAACAGCAACTGCTTCATGGTCTAATTACTATTTTGTCTGTGGCAGGGCAAGGGAATAAACTGTAACACAAATACTTCTAAGACAAAATCATGTCAGATACAGAAGAGTTTAAAATACATTCAACCCACCTTTTCATAATATTTATTGCATCCAAAACCAAATAGGAGCAGATGTCCATGAGAGTCTGTGCAGGCAAAATGCTGTCCATCTGGTGAGAACTTGCAATCAAAAACAGCTCCATGGCCTTGGCCCTCAATCTGCATACAAGCACAGATTCCTTTCACAATCGTGCATTCTCTATAAAAGCATTTTTTAAAGTAATTCACCTGTGCTCCATCAAGTATTTAACCCTAACTCTCTGTAAATTCTCATCTCGCTCAAGACTGATTTACACTCCTGTTTTTTCCACTTAATTATTAAAGCTTCATTGAACAATAAAGTCAAAACCTTGCATTTTCTCTTTGTCTGAAACTTCAGCATAACTTTTAAAGTATGTTCTAAAACAACTACCTAGAAGTCTACATTTTATGTTAATGAAAGATGTAGGGCAAGCCCGCACCAAAGATCTCAGACAGGTATTGTCTCCAAAAAAGCAGGTTTCACAGCCCCAAGTGCCAGGAAGGTAGCGCAGGTCCTGAAGCAGTGCAGCTGCATTTGCTCAGCACTGGAACCAAACCAACGAACTTGGCACTGGGAGCATTAGGATAAACGCAGCACAGAGCCAGCCGTACCATTTCCCAGACTACAGCATTGTGCTACAACACACAGGCTTACCAGTTTTCATTGCTCTACCTATAATCTTTCACAAGATATAACCATAACCATATACATTAATAGTATTCAGATGTTACAGAACCCACAAAAGACTTGCTGCATTTAATACATGCAAAACCATACTTTGGTATTGCTTACCAGAGAGTACAGGATTTTCTTTCTAATACGTAGGAGTTTTCCCCTAATCCTGTTGTAACATTGGTTACTATAGGTATATAAAGAAATCTGCTTTTGCCTCAAGATAAGTTTTACACAAATGTGAAAAAAAACCAACCCAAAAACCCTCCCTGGCCATTCTTACCATGTTAAAGTAATTGCGAATTTTTGTTCCTTTGTCTATATCCCAAACAAAAATATTTCCATCATGACCTGCCGAAAGCACAATCCTCTGGTCAAACGGATGGGCCTCCAGAACAAAAACTTCATCATCATGACCCTGCAATGAAAGCAAGGTGAAAAAGAAAGTAGTATTTCTCCATGTCATATCTCCAAACATGCTAGCATTTAGTGTGAGGACATCTCAGTTCAGGTAGTCAAGCCAGGACAGCTCAATTTACTGGATCTTAGACTAGAAATGTGTCTGTCCACAGTCAGCATTTCTGTCAGAAGCTTGGCTTTATCACTGCCCACTTTGTAAGTGGCTCGGACTGCAGCTCAGCACAGCTGAGATGGAGAGGGATGGGGAGGAAGAAGATATCAGCAGTGAGGACAGCTACAACTCTCCAATTTGGGCACAAATGGTGACCTCCAAAGGGCTCCCTTGTCAGCCAGCAATCACCAGGGTCCAGCAGCATCTTGGTCATCAGTTCCTTTCCCCGTGATACACACATCTCCCAGTAAGTGTAAGACAGCTGGCATACTTCAGGACAAAGCACGCCTCGCCAGGGGGAGTGACAATGCAGTTCAGTGTCAAATCAATTCCAGAGCTGAACTATAACCATTTGGGATTACCCATGTGAATTTTACTCACAGATAAGCTATGAAGAAGCTGCCCTGTGGATGAGTTCCACACTTTGAGAAGGAAATTGTTGACTGCAGTGATGACAGTGGCATCGTATCTATCCCAAGCTACCATAGTAACCTTCAGTTTAGTCACCTTGTCCTCCCCAGATGCTACATTGTTTCTAAGGAAATTCATAATTTAAAGAAGAAATAAATCAGTAACTACATATGGAAGCATTTAACAGCATTAATTCAGTATGAAATTAGGGAGAGCATGGCTGCCACCACTGTGACTACTGGCTAATGCAGGAGAATGAAGGATGGCTTCTGCAGTGGTGAAAAACAGATACAGAAAATATTCAGTACCACTAAAATTTACAGGGTTTTATTTCTTTAAAAAGGACAAGTTTCTTTTCTGTTTTTCCTAAAAACCTTTCTTAAAATCCTTGCTACTCCAACTCTTTCTTTCAAGCTATTCAGTTCTATCAAGTCTTTTCCTACAAGGCATTTTTCATATCAGTCATCAATATGAGTAAACTCTATAATGAGCAAAAACCTGCTAAATAAATCTAAATCATACTTCAAAAGCTAACTTATTAAAATGTAGCTATATGATATATAAAGAATTCTGCAAAGCAAAATTACTAATGAATTTCTCAGTTTCTGCTTTTTGTTACTGTGCATATTCAATTACAAGGCCACTTACAGAAGTCACTTGAAGATCCCCAAAAATACCCAAACCTTGAAACCCTGATTGAACCTGAGAACCAAATCACCATATCTCATCTCTTAATTGAAAACATGAGGAAAAAAAATGTTAAGAACCATACATATATTAGCATATCAGCACAATCTATGAGGTTCTACTAAAATCTCTTTCCATGAGATGAACTCTATTTGACATTCTTAATTCATATGTAAAATAAAAAATATTCTCCAAGCATTAGGGTAGGGAGCTACCAATCTATTAATATTTTCTTTTGGAGGTTAATTAACCATGTAGCTTAACAGATAGAGCTATGGCATTTTCAGTACACAAAAAACCATGCACTGAAATTAACTCAAAATGGAAGTAAATAAACAATATGACGGAAGATTTTGTTTGCATGTGAATGTGGCTATGAAGTGTGTTGTGGTTTGGTTTGTTTTACCCTGTCATTTTAGTAGCCATATCCAGGACCACACACTTCCAATCTTGCTGATGATAGTGCCATACTCTTGCTGTTCCATCTCTGCTTCCACTGACAAATCTTAAGCTACAGAAGAAAAAGAAAGAAAACAAAAAGCAATGAAATTCTGAATAAGGACAAGTCACCACTGCTTTTGGTCTAATACCCACATGCCCATCATAGGATCTTATTTTCTTGTTATTCAGTAGCTTCGCTATGGAGTTTTCCATCCTCAGCAACAGTGTGGGCATGCTAAATCCTGTGGCAAGAGTATTTAGGAGTCTGGCATAGGGCTGTCATTCACCTTGGGATAGCCCACTACAAGCACTTACTTTTATGTTACTCTGCAACAAACAAGCACACAAGTATATATATATATTTATATATATATGTATGTCTATGTATACTTTGTGGTGTATATTTGTGTATATAAACCCATCTTACTCAAACACAGCCACAAACTACTCCAACAGGCAGCTACAGAGTGCTGGCAAGCCAAGAGCACAGCCATTCACCCCAGCCCAGAAGCTATAATGTATTTAATCTTTTTTCAACACTTTATATTCTTTATGTTGTTTGCGCATCTCTAATCTAGTGAATGTAATTAGAAGACAGTGAGGTTACAATTTTCATATCAGATATTGTATGGTACAAAAGAGTTTATATCCCACAACATTAATTACATTTGGTTACAGCGAGCAGATGGCCTTGGAATGACTTCAGTGTCGTAATTCATACAAGCTGCACATTCCCTTTTTAATGACATCAGCAAATCTCTTGAGCAGTTCATAGTGGCAGCAGAGGAAAAAAACCCTGCATACCAGGAGTCTAGCATAAATTATAATACATTAACTAGAGGAGCGGGTGAAGACAGAGAAGGGAAATACCCAAGTTGAACACAGGTAGGTAGCCCTGCCTGTGAAGTTGAGCATAGAAGTATTTTCACTTTTCCACTCCTCCTTGTTTAAAAAACTCAAGCATCCAGCAAATGCATGTATCTATATCCTAATGCTTTGGCTATCACTGTCACAGAAACAATTTTTATTGATAATTTTTTTAAAAGCTCCTCAAGTAATAGATTTTCGCAGGATGGCCAATACCTTTAAAAGCATATTCCATTTATACACAGAATTACATGTAAAAATGCAAGCCTATGCAACTTTTTTAATAAGTGGCTGTTCCACCTATTCAGATTCCCTGATCTGAATTTTTTCATCATGATGCTTGTGAGATTTATTTGTATTTTTACCTCTTCATATTAAAACAAAAAGGGAGCTACCATTTTTCCATTAAAAGGATCACTGTAGCACGTAATTTTCAGCAACTTGCAACCTAATAACCCCAGTGCGACCTGCGCTCCCACATCCTCTGGAAGGAACTATTACCACACTGACACCAGCCATTCCCTCATAATTTTACATGACAAAGATCTCCAAGTACAGGTGCAGTTCCCTTGGCAAAGCTACAGTTTTGCTTGGAAGGCTTCTGCTTGCACATATCCCTTAAACCTTCTGCCAAGTAAAATAAGGAATATGAGCAAAAGCTGGCATAAAACCATTTACATTACGATGCTGATCACTAATCAAAGCTTGTCACACCGCTCTCCAACACAGCTGTACTGCAGAAGTTTGACACACAGACATGTCTACGGGCACCTTTATACATTTTCTCATGAGCATCCTGACTTTAATTCTTACATAAGAGACAGCATCCTGACTTAGCACAGTTTTAAAAACTGAAAGCTCTGCAGGTTGGAATGGTTTGCTTCATAAATTTTAAGACCACAGGATTACTGTTATCGTCTAAACTAATTAACTGGAAATGCATATATTTGCTTAGAAATTCCCGTATTTGCCAGGTATGTCATCAGAGATAAGTACATTATTATGAATAATAAAGCAAACCAATTGGGTGATCATCTCTGTAACTGGTTCTGGAGGGCTGGCAGCAACCAAGGACTGCAAGCTCAGAGAGTACGTGATGTGCGTGCAGAGTCACTGTCCCACATATTCAGTTCCAGAAAGTGGTGAAAGTAAGCAGGGTAGCTCATCAGCAGTCACAGAAACAAACACAGACTCGTGCAGCCTTCACTCCAGGGCATGTGAAGATTAGCCCATGTAATCTCACACTTGGTGGTATTAAGCTATCCAGATGTATCGGTGACTTGGCGAAGGCTAAAGATAGTGGGTTGCAAGGAGACACCACAAAGATATGGTAGGAGACTACTGAACTATTACATAAAACAGCCAAATCCTTGTGAAAATCGGTTGTAATTAGATGAGTATGTGTAAAGGAAAGTTTTAATCTCAAATGCAGATAAATTACGCAAGAGAATTTTATCTACTAAGCAAACTGGGTCCAAATTTGGGATGTGAGGATCAACCGCATGTTTACATCCCACTGAAGAGCTGTTCTTTGCTTATTCCTCCTGGGAAATAAATCAGGTTTTTGGGAGGCTGGGGTTTTTTTTTAGCAATTTCAAAGTTAAAAAAATACAAGATGAGGGATGAGGGCCTGGTTATTCATCATATCATGTTTATCACTCTAGAACCTGACAGAAGATGAGCTCTTATGTACTGTGAGTGTGTTTATGAAAACAAACACTCTTTGCATATTTTTCAGAACTCTGAGCACCAGAAGAGACAACTTGCTTATTCAGTGTGCCCAGAGAGGGCCTGGCGGAAGAAATCATTCACCACAGAATTAAATCAAGACAGAAAAGAGTGGAAGGCCTTATGTTCCAGCAACATATCAGCAATATCATCTTATTCAGGAAAATGTTTTCAAATTATGTTAATCATTGGCTGCTTTCGGGTCCCCAGCTGGTTCATAAGATACAGAAAACATATTCAAGAGAGGAATAAAAAAACCCCAACATATACATAATCTATCAACAACACTATCAGCTTCAACATGAATCTCACATGGATCATAAATAAGACCACAGTGAAGTAAATGAAAAAAAAATACCAAGCTCCAAGATACAAAGAAGTTTTACAGTTCCTTGTTTTCATTATGCATTGTATTCATCACTTAAATGCCATTATTTCCTTGATTTCCTCCAATCTAATTTCCAACAACACATCAAATTTTATTTCCCCTTTCACGTTTATCTTTTCTTCAGAAATGACTGAGCTGAGTTTGCACATCCTTTTGGTCGCTGCAGCCAGCACTGCTCAGACGCTAATCTAAGAAGTCAGTGTCGCATTCCCACACTATTTACTACAGAGAGGACAGAGCAAGAGCAGTTGAAAAAGAGGATAAAGTGGCTTCCTCATCTGCACAGCAGTACAGAAACAAGGGAAGCGTATCTCCTCTGAATGCAACAGCTACCTGAAGAGCTGCTGTCATTGGTAGCGTGGCCTCCCCTTTACACCTAACGGCATCAGCGGTGGCTACAGCTGGCAAACAGGCGTGTGGTACAGTCACCACTCTACCCCTGAGCTTCCTGAGCTCCAGAACAAAAGGGTGCCTAAAAGTCAGTGACTCAAACAAGAGACACACAGATAAAACAATATACATATGTGCTTATTTTTCATCTTGCTTTAATAGGACTAAAATGATAAAGTCAACAAGCTTTCCCATCCCCCACATTTAACCTGACATTCTGGTTAAGAAAAAATAAGAAGAAAAAAAAGTAACTGAGAAACCAAATCCCTGATCCCATTATAAACAATGGACATGCTCAGATGTTATTGCCATCTTACCAGGTAAAAGCACCTTGCAAGAAAGGCTCCTTTAATGAAGATCAGACCACAGCTCCTTGCAGAATTACTTGTCTGCCCATCTGTGTATGTGTAACAGTTCTAACTTCTGCTTAGAACTATATTTACTATAATGTTCTTACTCCAGAAGTAACCCCTTCTGTACTTAACAAGGTGCAGTAGGACACACAGAAAGGACACAAAACTTGGTTTGCAATTTGCTTAGTTACAAAAAATACAAAGCAAAAGCATAGTTAGAGCATGTTTTTGTTGTTACAGCAGAGGACAGCACGTCCAGGCTTGTGGATATGACACCACATCTTGCAATACACTTTAAACAATCTGTCTCAGATTAATCAGAGCCCACGTGCAGTCTTCCTGTTGCAACAAATTGTCTTGAAAAGTTATTTGGAAAATTAAGTACCATACTTCTCATGTCAGAACCCCAGTACAGCCACGTACCTGTCCCCATTGTTACAGAACTGGACTGCAACCACTTTGTCCTAAACAAGAGGGAGGAAAAAAAAAAAGTAATAAGTGCTTTGTAAGCCGAAACACTCATCCAAAAAGATCTTAACAATGAGCTTCTATTTAGCAAATTGCATCTTCCCATGCATTTCCTACAACATCCTATCTTACAAATTCAATAATAGAAAAGTCACACTTAAAACTTTCCCAGACTTATTGTGTTAAACAGTGAAACAGAAAACTTCAGTGAGCTGATGGTTCTGTGTTGCTCCAAAAGTGGCTCAGAGACTGAAACAATTTCCCACTCCAGCTCCCTGACACTTGGACATTTAGGAGGAAGAAGCTGCAGCGGCAATGTTCTGGCCTGAGCAGTGTCCCTGCACAGTGTCACACACCCCAGACAGGGAAACCCTGCACCTCTACACTCCACAGAGTTCACAAGAACAAGGAACACCGGGAGCTCACAAGGCTGAGCAGGTACAGAGCTCCAAAAGATGGGGAAAGAATCACCCAGTAAGTTATTGCAGCAGGTTTGCAATTTTTAGAGCTAACATTAGAGTGCATGAAAATACTTCATCCCAAAACTGCAAACCTTGGCTTTATAACCACTTTTAAATTGTTGAGGAACAAATACCACATTTTAGACATAGTTTTCCCTTTTTTTATCTCGCTATACACTTGTGTTGGCTACAGGCACTTGCTATCTTCACTCCCACTGATGTCTCCAGCTCCTGATAACCAACTGTCCAATTCGGGATTTTTTTCAGGGGCAGGCTGACAGCATTCTTAAGAAGAGTAGATGGGAAAAAAAAAAATAAAGGCATTTCAGTTTATTCCAAACCTGAACTGCTGAATATTTTTTCTTTGAAGAGCAAAATACTTGTTAGCTTTGTTGGCTTGGAGCTCTGAGACTTCAATGTGAGATCCATGACTCCCACTGAAGTTCTGTGAATCAATTCAGACCTCAGCCTTAATCCATAAAATATTGTTAAAGTGGGCAGCTGGGCTATTAAGGTTCAAAGATAAACGCTCCAAACTCCTCACAAGTGACAGCCCTATCAGTGCAGCTATACGCTTGCCTTTCTGATATATTGTTTACCATACACGTAATAAATAATGCAATCATCACCTGCTCTCAGTAACGACTAAGAAATGAAGAAAGATTTGATACCATTTTAGTGGGGCTTCTTTATGGGGTTTCACTAAAACAGAGATATTCCATGGTTTTAATAACAGCTATCAAGCCTTAAACTTGAAAACTAATGTTGAAAGTCATCGTACAGATATTTAAAATAGTCTGAATTTTTATGAGAACCCTTCTGCATTACCTGAGAAAGGATGCTTTTAAGCTTGCTTTATGTTCTAAATGAAATTGCCATCATGATTCAAAGTCTGACTGCACACTCTAAAACAGAATTACTTTGTTCTTTCTCGTTATGTGGATTTGTGGTCACAACTAAAGTTAAACACTCAACAGTAAATTTAATAGGAAAAATGACATCGTGCATGAAAACTGCTTTAATTCCTCATTCCAACACCGACTTTCTTCAAGAATAAGACAAAATCACCTCACCTCTCAGTTTCTCGGTGGAATGAAATACATAAAGCGTATTTTGGAACTTATCTCCTGCCTCAGAGGAACTTAAAAATAAACATACCACAAATTTCCAGGCATTTAAATACCACACTGCTGAGAGCCAAACAAGTCGAACAGGATATACAAAACCTAAGTTCCTGAAATAAGGTAAAGTGGAATAAAAAAAGATTTGCTTTCTGATTCGTCTCTTACCGTATGAGATTCCAACTCAGCCATTTTCTCAGGAGATTCTGAGCCCAAATAATAAATCCTTATCACGTGGTCAGTACTACCTGTTGCAATGAACATGCCACCTACGAAAGACAGTGTTTTTTGTGAGAAGAAAAGCAGCCCAAGGAACAACTTATTTTAATTACTGCTTTCTTGTCAAAGTAGCAAACTTCAACGTAATAATACATCCTGAGCAATGAAGTTAACTCTGACAACTTCTACTCTGATCTGTGCTAACTCAGACCATATCAGCTTCAGCATAACTAGGAGCTCTACAATATTTTCCAGCTGCAAATCTGGAAAATAAACCAAATATTTAAGCACATCTTCAATATCTATTTGAAGCACATCAGAGAAATTATTGCTGAATCAGGAGTGAGTGATGAAGCTATTTTCTTGGAATGTTCTATTTACAGTATTGCACAAAAAGGCCATTACTGTGCAGTTTACGGATATGAAATGGTTTCAGTCATTTCAATATTTCTGGTTTTAAAAAAGGAACATGGGCACGGCTCACATGGCTGCAGAACAGCTCTCAATTTCACTTAGCAAAAATTAATGAGAAATTACATAATTTTGCTTATAAAAATCACTGTTGTAGAGAATTCAATGCTGCAACAAAGGATGTCAGTTAAGATGATATTTTCAAGCACGCTGAATTGATCCTCCTAGAACTCAGCCAAATTTGGAAGATTAGCAAAGTGTAACCTCTGAACAGAGACCACCTGTCTGCCAGATTTCAGAACTTTTCACTCAAAAACCTTACAAGAGAAAAATCTTACAAGGATGTAACAAAGAAAAAGCTCTGATGTGTAAAACAGACTGAAAATAGAGTCTTCCCTGAAAGTAGTTAAGACATTTTATCTTAAATTATTTTTAAAAAAATTAAAAAACATTAAAAATGGCTTGAGGCAAATGCTTAGCATGGAAAATGTCAAACAGTCACAATTTGACAGTGCTGTAATTAACTGAAAAAGGGTCTAACACCATTTATATTTAAAAAGAAGCAACAGTATTGTCGGCAAAGGAATTAGAGCATGTAAACTACTTTCAGCTACCTTACAATGCATACGTACCAGAACTGAAAGATGAGCAAGATATCTGAACACCAGGCCTGGACCTCTCTGCAAATTTTACAGGGCGATCCCTATGTGCAACAACACAACAGTTTCACTTTGCATTACTTTATTCTGATGCCATTCAACAAGAATAGTGCACTGCAGCTCAGCAGGTAAGGTCAACATGCCCATCCTAAATGTCTTCAATTTAGAATACACACCTAGGTTTGCTCAACTTATTTTTCATTTCAGTAATTTTTCTTCCTTAGTTTAGTAAGAAAACCATCATTTGCTAACTTAATAAGTTAAATAGTATTTTCATGGTATTCACTGATTCAAATCTATTTTTA
The DNA here is from genome assembly GCF_000695765.1 of Mesitornis unicolor. Taxonomy (NCBI): domain Eukaryota; kingdom Metazoa; phylum Chordata; class Aves; order Mesitornithiformes; family Mesitornithidae; genus Mesitornis; species Mesitornis unicolor. The sequence goes on from NW_010157895.1 coordinate 16,108, forward strand.
AACAGAACCTGGCAAACTATTAGTCCAACAGCATTTAGTCCCTATGAAGTATGGGTTTGATGCCATCTATGTATGTGTGTTCTTCTGATGAAAAGCAAAGAAATTCTTCTGCCTGGACGTTTTGGACAAGGATTTAGTCCTAAACATAAAAGCTGAAAGTTCTTCCACAGCACTGCCTTGCAAAGCACAAAATAACAGCCCTGATCTCTGTTTTTCCCCTGGGTTGTGATGCCAAACTCCCCTACACACCTAGGAAAGCACTCCCTGCCCCACACACTGCTACGGCACTCACGCACAGCATTGTCTATGGGAGAACACAGCCCAAGAAATTTGTTTATTGAGAAAACACACCCTTCTTTAATTATCCCAGCATTCCTCTCCATGCTAAAACTCACAATAAATTCATCCTCTATTTAAGATAATTGCAATTATCTAAACAGGCTTACTTAAATTTCATGGTGTTAGCATGCCACTGCCAGAAACAGATTGTTCCGTCAGCACCAGTAGAAGTGAGGTATCGCGTTGTTCCTTTCCTTGCTGGAGAGAACTAAAAATAAAGTTTGCAACAGTTAAACCAGCTGATTTCTCTCTCCCCTTACAAGCAGGAAACTTGTAAACTGATGTTGACAAGCATCTTCTTCAGGAACATACTAGCTTTTTCCCCAGGAGCAGAGAGAGCATTATCAGGGATAAGCACAGAATTTGAACTTCCATAAAAATAAAGCTGAAGAAACAGGAAACACCAATGTTTTGACTAGCAAATCTTTGTTTCTACCCCACAAAAGCCAGCAAATTGGAGAAATGAAACAATGGGGCAACAAGATGAGGAAATACTTCTCTCAAGGACAGAGCTGGATCAAACGTGGTACCAAAGCCAAAAATGATTCCTGCATGCAGGCCCAAGGAAGAACCCAAGGACCCCCACTCGCTCCCTCTCCCTAAACCTCTCCTCTGTCTCTCTAAGGAGCAGGTCAGCTTTTCATCCAGAAGTTTCTCTCTTTAATTTCATAACTGCAGCAATACCTTCAATCCTCTGTCTACCTGGTAATGTGATAAAGGAATCAAGCACCACTTCCCCAGAAAGCCCTGACTGACTGTTTTCTAATACCAGAGTTTTACCAAACGCTTGTCAGGAATTGTATATATACGTAGGCAAATAATACACAAAACACAAACCCAGGTTGCAACATACGTCTCCAAAACAATCACCTCAAAGTAAGTCACTTGCAAATAGCTGAAACCAGACAAAACTGGAAGCGTAGGCAAGAGGGGGAGAAATGAAACTCCCAGGAACTACAGCCATGATGGAGAAGACTGTGATGAATCCAAGGAAGCAAAGCTCCAGAAGAGATGGGTTCAGAGCCAAACATCCCCACTCATTCTCCCCTCCATGTGCATAACCTGCCAAATCGCAGGGATTGTCTTTTTTTATCCTGGAATTTTGTTTTGTTGGAAGTTTCTGCCTGTCTGTTGTGGGGTTTTTTTAAAGCAAATAAACTGCGAATTGCAAGGCATTATTGACTGTGCCACCACAGAGCACCGAGTGCTAGCAGGTAGGTCATTTTTTTCCTGCTCTGCTGTTGCTCACCGAGCACTCGCCACCGACTGAAATTGCATGGGCACAAGCACAGATTCTCTGCATTGTATACACACAATTCCTGATCTGCGCTGTAATGCATTTGCTGCAGCACCTACATATGCTACAATATCCAGAACAGCTCTTTACTGCACAGGCTAAGACAACAAGCAAATAGGTAATGTGGAATAAGGATTTTTGGCTGACAGTATTCCTCTGAAATACAAATATTCTCTATGAACACACGACTGTTGGTTCAACTGCTGGGCAAGGACTACCACCGAAGATGCCAGCCACGTCTGCCTGGCTCAGCTCGTTGATCTGATGCTCTTGGTGACCATGCATTTGCTAGATCTACGGAAGCAGCAATGGGAACCCAGTTAAAGGTAGCTGGAAGAAGCAGGATCATCCCCTCAGGCAGCAGCTGGCCACTGCCCATGAGTGAATTGGCCACGAAACAAGAGCCTCGAGTTGGGGCAAATCTACACCGCCAGAGACGAAATGATAAGTTTTATCCTCGACTGCTAACCCACATCTCTTATTGCCATTTCAATTCAAGGGTTCAAGAAAAAAACGATCATTCCTTACCTGTATGGAAGTAATGGAAGCTGAGTGGCCCTGCAGCACTGCGACTGGGGCGCAGGTTCGAAGACACCAAACTCGGACTACTTTATCACAGCTGCCGGCAGCAAGCAGCGTGTTCTCGTAGTTAACAGCCATGTCAGAGATTTCAGCCGAGTGTCCTCGCAACGTCGAGAGCAGACGCCCGTCATCTGTAGCCCAGATTTTGACCAAACAATCATCTGACCCCTAATGCCACAGAGAAATATCCGAAGATGATATAAAATAATGTGTGTTACGTGTACATAATACACAGGTACGCTGCAGATGAACATGTATCCAAAACACCACTGCACCATGAACCTGCCAGAAGAGCAACTTCAGTGGGATCCCAAAAAGTCACAGCTATCTGAGTTTGGGCATCATCTTGTGGAATCAGGGATTTAGATATTTATAAAACAGATGCCACTGCCATACCTTTCATACTACGATATGATTACAGCTAATACAACTCCTCTCAGTACAGTTCAGTAATCATTAAGGTAAATTTAAGAAGATAAAATGTTTCATTACATGCTACCAAAAGAAGTATTTATCTGCATGAGCTGGATCAAGCCAGAAGTAAAATCAAAGTGATCGTAAGACTTAAGCTCTAGTGAAAGAAAGCAGTTAAACATCTGAGGGATCTCAAGAGCTTGCACTGTGCTCCTGGAGCTGCGGGGCAGCTGCACCATGAGGTTCAATTTCTGATAACAGAAGAAAGCTGGACCACTCAAAGAGAAAAACCATGCAACATCATACACAATCCCAATAATATCGCCAAGAATTTTGAGACCTTTCACAGATCTTTCCACTATTCAGATGCTACAAAGGATATTAATACTGGCGGGTAGGATTGCCACTATATATTCAGAAACATAACACAATAAACCTAACTGCAACACAACTTCCACATTATTTTGACTTTAAATTACATTTCATTAACTGCAGCTAAATTGGAACACAAATCACTTTCAGTTCTTCATACAACTGCAGATGAGAAAGATTTCTTTATGGTGTAAACAAAGACAGAAAGGCCCTCACTATGACCCAGAGTAATTATCATTAACAGCATCTCTATTTGACCAATTTATAATGAGTGGAGAAGCTAGCAAGAACACAAAGACAGCAATTAGCCTGCCAGGTAATGTCTTTCTGAAGACCTATTGAGAAAAGACAAGGGCAAAACCAAGACAAGACAGGGATTAACATTAACAGTTAGGAGATGCACTAGAAATTCAAAAAAATCTGCTAATTTTTAAATATTAAACAAAAAGCAAGGGCAGTATCCCAGAAATGTATGTTAATATATTCTGGAGAAAAATCCTCAAATAATATTCATCTATTCACTGACATACTACAAATTCTAGAAAGAATATTTAGTAGAGAAGTGAACTGCAGATGAAGTAATGAGGTCTTCTTTTTATCATCAGGTTTTACTGAAATGTCAGGAAAGGATTGCCAGCATTTCCAAGATTACCAAAAGGTAAAATGTAGGGTTTTTTTAAAAAGTGCTCAGATTTAACCCAGCAAGCAGCATGCAAATTAATCCAAACCCCAGAATACTGCAGGTGCCGTTCAGTAAGGTAATAAATAAGGAAAACTGAGCGCGCGTTTCACATGAAAGTGAGAAGCTCTGGACCAGAACAACTCTGCTGTAAGGTTCTACATGGGCAAGCGAAGGCCACATTAAAGTGAGAAGCTCTGGACCAGAACAACCCTGCTGTAAGGTTCTACATGGGCAAGCGAAGGGCAGACAAAGTTTCAGACTAACGGCACCGTGAGCAATTTTAAAACACCAAGTCAGTGACAAGTGAGAAAATGCATAGAAAAGAGGAGGGTTTGCCATATATTTCAAGATTTTTCTTCCCTTCTTTTTCTGTAAGCCCTGTCTGTATCTCAGTCAGTAACTAAGAGTTCTTCTTGAGTCCCTTAACAGCAAGAAATCAAACCAAGCAAAACAATTTTCCAAGAATAGTACAATTGTTAAACTTACTGTAAAAATCCTTCTCCCGCTGCGGTCAAAGGCTATACAATAAACAGATGACAGATGCCCCAAAATCCTCTTATGCATTTTCATGTGTTGGTAGGTGGATGTTGGGAACAAGTGGCTGAAACGTCCACATCCAGTTAATTGCCTGGCAGAAATTATATTTACTGGGAGAGAAAAAAACAAAACAAAAAGAAAAATAAGACATGAATTTTGTCCAGAATTCAAAGTAAATAAATATTCAACCAAATATAAACTTTGGTAACAACTTTATTATTATAATCCACAAATGTGAACCTCTTCCACCTGAACAGAACATTCTGTACAGTCTGGTAAAAAGAAAGCCCACGCTTGATGAAGCTTTTCAATACCCACCACACCACACACTGCACCTGCTTTCTTATACAGTAAGGCAAGCAAAATGAAGAGTTCCAAGTGTTCATTTCATGATCACTCAACAGATACCTTTATTCTACACGGACTTGGAAAATCTGATTTTAGTATCCTGTAATTTTCTTACTACAATTTATTTTTGGAGTATAATAACAGATTTTTCAAGTGGTTTTTTTGTCATAAAAATCACAGAATC
>NW_010157896.1:0-7755 GCF_000695765.1 Mesitornis unicolor
ATATTTATTTTAATTATATAAATTTAAACATCTAGAAAGGTAGTTCTTTTGACTGTGGATTTAAAAAAAAAAACAGGAAAAAGAAAAAAAAAATTGTTTCTAGGTGTTAAAAATAACCCAGAGGATATAATGAGAGAAAATGCTAGTCTTTTGGAAAAAAAATAAGTCAGATGAGCTAACCTTTCTATGAATTATGGAAAAACAGGTATAAATCTGCTGCCAAGTTTTGAATTCTAATTTTGTTTATGGTATCCTTTACATGTTCCTATCCCTAGAGGGAAGCAGTGGTTGTAAGGCTGCAGATGACAAGACCGTCGTTTTCTCTCTGGCAGAAATATGTCTAGTAAGCTAGAACTGAAGACCTGCTAAGGTCTCGATTACTGCTGGGCACAGGGAACAAAGCTTAAATAAACAAACAATTTACTTTAGTAGTATTATGAATATTACAAAATCCAATGAATATCAGTGAGTTTCAAGCCTTCTGTGCTGGAGCATGGCTGTATTAGTTTGCTCTGATGAAAGCTCTTTTTCAGATTAATGCAAATACTGTCTTGCAGACAGGTATAATTTTGTTGCTTATGCCCAGAAGCACAAACAAAGAAGCAGAATTCTACTGGCAATGAATTTGCCATCCTACAGAGAATGGTCTGAATTTCAGGCACTACACAAAGAAACAAAACAGCTTGAAAGCATGAGTTTAGTTGAATATTTATATTTGGGTAGGAGAGTGTGTGGGATAGAAATAGTGTATCATACCACTTTTGTGTTTTGGATTGATTCATAATGTCTCATGTGAATGATGACTGTGGGAATGTTTTTTGAAGAGTTATACTTCTTCCATTACCTCCCTTTCCCAGTTCTCGAAGCTGTTAAGTTTTAGGCTTTCATAATGGCTCTTTGTACCATTGCCTCTGGTAGATGTCAGTGCTGCACTCTGAAAGCTTACAATGAATTTCAAGATCATCAAATGTATCTACGTAAAAACTGGAAACCAGTTTTTTAGAAAATGAATGCCTTGCTACTTAAAATATCCTACAAAATAAGGAGGTCCTGGAAATTGTAGGCTTTGACAGCCCCAAACATCAACTTGAAGTATGTGTCTAGAGAAAATAAGATGTTACTCTGTAGTTTCTCACTGGAGAGAAAACAAATAATAAATAGTTTTGCCAAAAAGCTTCCCAGCACCATTTTTAATCATAAGAACTCCTACTAAATGACAGTTAAGACTAGGAAAGAGAAGAATAGTAGCTCAAAATACAGAAGGTTGGGGGGGTTGACATTTAAAAAGCGTTTTCATTTAGAATTTTAAGAACAGTATTTCATACTATCTGGTAAAAGTCAGTTACCTGGAAGGGTATTCCCAAGATGAACAATTAAGTAGACTGTTTTCTTTTATTCACAAATCAGTGAAATTCTACAATCAATGAAACAGCTATTAAATATTATGATTAGATCTTTTTTCTTGTGGAATAAAATATGACACATGAATATGACTTAATGCACCCTGACTGTAGATTTATTGTAGTATTCTAAAAGCTACCTTTCTGCTCTGTTAGGTGAAAATGTTAGGAAAATGCATTTGGATATTGTAATGCTTTTTGTTTGCTTTACAAAATATTGTGCATCTGTATACCCATAGTTTATTGAGATGGAGGCAGCTGTTAGAAATGTTCTGTGTTCTTCAGAGTTCTGCAATCTTTCATTCGGTGTTAACAACTGTCTTCACAGTTTTACAGATAAGGTCATGTGAGAGAAGCTCTGATCCTGAATTTTGTCTATCCACTTTAAAATAACACCGGTCTGGCTGATTTCTGATTTTCTCAGTGTCTTTTTTGCTCAGTGTTTTGCTCATCTCTGACCACCTGTGTCCAATGTGACTTTGAAGTACTTGAGAAAGGATATCTCATTACCTGCATTCAAAAAAAGACAGGGAAAAAAATGAAACTATTGCTCAACATATTAAGATATGTGAAGTTGTACACTGTCATCTCAATAGCTGAATGTATTTGTGTTGTAATTCTTTCCAATATATGCTATACAAATCACTTTTCACAAAAATCCATTGCAAAGAGCAACAGTTTCATTTAGTTATATGTATTCAACATTTTTTGAATACAAACACTTAAACTAAAAATTTTCTTGTCTTTCTGCTAGCTTTCTTTTACCAGTGCTACACCACCAGGGTCACAATTTCATTCCATACTTGGAAACAAGGTTTTCTCTCCAGTCAAACAGTAAGTGTCTAAAAGGATTTGGATCTGCATTTTGAGATCATGTAGGCAACACAGCTGGGCTGGAGTACACTGGAGTTCTGATCCACGTTTGTGACTTAAAAAGAAAAAAATAATTAAATATATGCAATGGCATCAAGGAGCTTTTTAACAATTTTTATATTTCACTGCTGAGCAGTTCTTCCTCTGGAGAAAGTACAGCCAGAATAATCGCTTCAGACTAAAGGTTAAGACCTTGGAGTGGAATTGAAGACCTCAAAACTGTTTTGACTCTAGGCTTCAAACTATAATTCAGACTAATTTCCTGATCACTCTCTTGTATTTGAGTGCAAATTGATATTAAAGTTCTTTTGATCTGTCCAGAACAAATGGGAATTGATGAACAAAGCTTCTGCTCAGCTTTGTTCATAAACTGCCTTATCAGTGCCTGCCTGGTATTTCTGTCCTTTTGGTCATGTAGGTTTTTCAGATGTGTTTGCTGAAGGAGTAGAAAAACATTTTCTCCTTTGCCCTTTTGAATGATTTAGAGGGAGATGGGTTTTGGGGGTGGTGATCCTACTCCTTTCCTACATATGATCACATGCAGAATTAACTCTGATATTTTGGCTGAAAATTAAGAAATATCTGAGGAAAGGATAGAAGGAAGTGTCTTTTGGGCTCTAGAGGCAGACATATGACAGAGTGGGAGTTTCTATTTAATGCATGAAACATTGACTGTGTTAAATGAGGGCCAAGCATCAACTGTGTAAATGAGAATGAAGGCACATGCATGCTTTTAAGACTTCTTTGAAATGTATCAAAAGGCTATTCTGAAAGCTATATGGCAGAAATAAATCTGTTTTCAAATCTGCTTCCAATATCTTCTGGTTCTATATAGAGTTACTCACACTTTCCTGTTCCTGGAAAAGTCTGTGATTGTTAGTGTTCCCATCATCTGGTCCAATAGCTCCAGATTTCTTATGGTTTGTTTTGTTTGTTTGTCTGTTTGCTGTTGTTGTTGGTGGTTTTTGTTGTTGTTGGTTTTGTTGGTTTTAAAATTTTATTTTCTTTTTTATAATTTTATTTATTGAATTGACTTAATTTTAAGCTTCTCAGTCAATAAGGAAAAATTGTTTTCTCCTGGATAAATTCATTGTACTACCTGAAAAACATATGATTTAATCAATTCATTTGAAATATAGTGGGTTTTTTATAAGCTACACTGCATTATTATGACTGTTACTAATGAATGAAAAGTTCTGAAACATTTGATAAGAACATTTGTTTTGGCTTTAAAATCCTCTGATTATGCTTTGCATCTCTGGTGAAATCAAGAAAGGTGACACTACCTATCATAACTGACAGAGGACACTGATAACAAGTAGTTATTAAAATTATCTCATACAGACTTAAAAGGTAATCTTCATGGTTTGAGAAAATGAGTCACATAAAAGAAATTCTACATATAGAGTGAACAGAACACGATCCAAACTAAAAATAAAGATATTAAACATTCAATTTCTGTTTTCAAAAACGTTATGCAAAACTATTCACAAAAACATTAAGAAAAGTTAAATGCTTATTTAGAGATGTTTCTAGTTAAATTTTAGTATTTGTGGTATATATTTCACTCAGTTTTGATTATTTTCCTTTTCTTCTGCTTCTTCTTTGGAATTTACTATCTTTTAATGTTATCTATATCTCATATTTCACAGCAGCATTTTCAATATGTTCATAATGTTGATCAGTGAAGGAGCAGAATACCACTGTCTTACTTTTGTGAATAACACAGAATGAATGGTGAACATACATTTACATATATAAATATTGCAACGCTCTGAATCAATATACAGCTGTGACCTCTATATATGTTCTTGATCAGATAACATATGTAACTGTACAACCCATTATTTCAGTGGAAATTCAAAATGCTGAGAAATATATTCCTTCTGGGAATGTAAATTTCTGTAAACTGAAATTATGTTTTTAAAATGTATTTAAAAATAACATTTTAACATAAGAAGAAAGAGACAGAGTTTTGACTTTTGCATTCTGTATTTTCCTGTTTCAAGGAATAGATAGAGGAAAAGAGTATTTGTAAAAATTTCTCTGAAGAAAATATGTTCATATGATATTATGGTATTTTTCAGACTTCTTATTTTATGCTGCTTGTGAAAATTTGTGTGCTTGGTTTCTAAGAACTGTTGTGGAAAGAGAACAAACAGCAAGATGACCAAGAATATGACCAGATCAACAATATTGTTAATATGGATGTGTTTGAGTATTCTATCAAGATATTAAGATAGCCTTCTTGAATCTCTTTATTGGTTTAGTAAATTTTATGTTGTGGAGAAGAAACAATATTCTCTGACTTGGATGACCCTCACACAAAACTAAGAGCAATTTATACAAATATAACTTTCAAGAAAGAATAATTGCTGCAAGGATTTCACAAACAATCCACAGAGAGCAAGGTGCAATTGCATGAGTTTAATCAAACTTCAGCATTTGTGACAATCAAAGTAAGTAAACTGACAGCTTACAAAGAAAAATAGACATTAACTGTATAATTGTAATTATTATTATAAGTAGATTTTATAGAATATTCTCATTTCGTTATGTACAATTTCTAATAAAAATAAAAATGCTTACCAAGAGACAATGCTCAACATTAGGAAAACGACTGAAGATACTGGAGTAAGTAAAACAAAAATATATCCTAATATTTTATCTTCATTATTAGGTTTAGACTACTCTGTGTCCCTGAAAGGAACATCAGAAATGCACAGTGTCATGTGTACATATTTTATCAGCCAACACATGCTGAATGAATAGGCTTAGACTATAATAGCTGTAATGGTTGCAACAGTACACTGCACTGTTTTTTGTTTTTGTAGATCTCCTTGATAAAAGAGTAGCAACTATGTAACTTCATCTACTGAGCTTCTAATTGAGGAATACATTAACAAGAGCTAAAATTATTTGGGACTGAAATCCCTGGGATCTCAACTGTTTTTTAAGATATTCTCAAGTGTTTTAGAGAAATCACAGAGAAACTGTCGAAAAGAATATATAGTATAAAAACTATAAGTGTGTGCCACCTGAACAAACAGGTCTAATATTACTCCAAATATTCTTAAATATCAGATTATCCACATGAGAGAAAACCCATGCAAATTCCTCAACCATAGAAGAAAAAATAGAAAAAAATAAAGCAGTCACTTTCATTCATTGCTGAACTCCAAAACTACAGGAGACTGTGCTTTACTCATTCTGGTGCTCATGTAGCTGGTTTTGGTTCAATTTTCAAAGAATAGATTCCCTGATAATCTTGGGGTTCTAGATGATGTGCTCTATGACTAAAAATAGTTGCAGAATGCCTGTTAAAGTGGAATAAGGTTACTAAAAGTAAAATATAAGCATAAGTTTAAAAAGTATCCTTTTACATATGAAGTGTTGTTTAAGTAAAAAAAAAAAGGGAAAAAAAAGCATTTTGTGCAGAACTTGTCAAACAGATCAAATGTCTACTTATTTCATTTTAATAGTGGAGATATCTTCAGGGACTTTAGAAGAAATTCCTTACTAGACATCTGGATTATCATTCTACAGAGGAAGACTTCAGTGGAAGTTTTCTACATTTTAGAGCAGAGAGTTTCATTTTGTTCACATGATGTTTAAAATATTTTGGCCTTAAAGATCAAGCTTGTCAATGAATTGAAAAGTTTATTTTCATAGAAACATAGAATGGTTAGAGTTGGAAGAGACCCTAAAGTTCATCAAAGATTATCTTTCCCTTTAAAGATCAGGGCAGTTTCAACTCCCCTGCTATGGACAGGGACACCTCCCACTAGACCAGGTTGCCCAAAGCCCTGTCCAACCTGGCCTTGAACACTTCCAGGGAGGGGGCATCCACGACTTCCCTGGGCAACCTGTGCCAGTGTCTCACCAACTTTATAGTGAATAATTTCTTTCTAACATCCAATCTAAATATACCCTTTTCCAGTTTGAAGACATTCCCCTTGTACTATCACTACATGCCTTTGTAAAATGTCCCTGTCCAGCTTTCTTCTAGACCCCCTTTAGATACTGAAAGGCTGCTATAAGGTGTCCCCAGAGCCTTCTCTTCTCCAAGCTGAACAGCTCCAGCTCTCTCAGCCTGTACCCATAGGGGAGGTGCTCCAGCCCTCTGACCATCTTTGTGGCCCTCCTCTGGACTTGTTCTAACATGTCCATGTCTTTCTTGTGTTGAGGGCACCAGAACTGGATGTAATACTCCAGGTGATGTCTGACTAGACCAGAATAGAGGAGCAGAATTGCCTCCCTTGACCTGCTGGCTACACTTCTTTTGATGCAGTCCAGAACATGGCTGGCTTTCTGGGCTGCAAATGCACATTGCCAACCGATGTTGAGCTTTTCATCAACTAACTAACCAACCATTTTGTATTCAGTAAACAGCTTTTGTCTTTTTTTTTTTCTTTTTAATTTAATTGGATGTTACTTCTCGTGCACGAGCAGAAAGAAATAGGGACCCATCTCACTCTCTGTTCATTTCTTATACTTCAGCAGTTTCATATCTGCTTGTGTCTCACATGATTATGCTCAGGCTCTTCACTTATCTCAAAATATTCATCCAAATATTTTTTCTTCTGTCCATAATTGCTCCTGTTCATCCAAATACATATTCAAATACTTTTTGTTGTTATTCTCAAGTAATCTTTGTTTCTTCACTTTTTGAGGGTTATACATTTCAGCGTCAACATTTTCATCAGACTTTAATAATGCTTGCATAGAACAGACTTTTGGTTTTCAATATCATGGAGGAAGACAGTCAAATATAAACATTGTTGAAGGCCCTTTAAACATTCTAATTGTGAAAACTGCCATAATGCTAAAGTTGGATAATTTCCCCAACAGAGATGGGACAGAAGAGGAAGGAAGAGAAGGGGAAAGGTGGAAGCATGGCAGACGTAAGACTCATGTCACTCCTTGATGGCAAATCCCAAACCTTATAATTCACAACATGGAGCAGCCTGACAACATTATCCAAATATTCTAAATGACTGGTGTCACTGGAATGATTCTGTACTATTAATCTATTTAATGGCTTAATAATATATTCAAGATTACTTTCAAATAATTAAAATTTTATACTGTTTTTTATTGCTAAGATACATTGAAGAAAGTTTTTAACCTAAATGCCATACAAGTCTTCTTTCGGACAATGAAGAAGTGATTTATCAGCAGCAATGTGGATCCTTATTTGAAGCCCTTTTTTCCAGTAGTCATTGCTCTACATTCATTGTTAGCTATTATTTTATGAAGTCCAGTAAAGTACTTTCTTGTTAAATTTTATTAGCAACACTTAGACAACTGTAGGTTTGCTTTTTTCCCCTGTGTTTTCCAAGAACAGATAAATAACTCACGGTCTGCTGATCTCAAGAGAGGAAATCTGAGGTGGTCTGCTTCAATATTAAAGGAAGATTGTCTCTTTGGGGTTTGCCAGTTTATAATTAGTCCATTTGTAATCCATAGTGATTTTTTTTTT
>NW_010157897.1:0-9123 GCF_000695765.1 Mesitornis unicolor
ATTCTGTGGTTCTGCGATATGTCAACTGAAATGCTAAATTGAAATCAAATTTGACAACCTTGGAATATTAATTTTTGAGATTTTGGGAGAGAAGCATTGATTTATTTTGAAAACAAGTTTTTATTTATAGTGATTAAAGACTGTAAGATTACATATTAAGTAACCTACACAAATATCAGCACCAAATAGAAATATTTGTCCTTTTTTAAAAAAGACCACCTCACCAAAATGTAAGTCTTGCTCTGAAAATTTTTAAATTTCCCAAACCAGCCTGGATAGAGCTTCTTCAGTGACAGAGTGAGGTAAAAACTTCAGAATCTTAAAAGGTGATTTTTATTCAGTGACTAAGAAAATCTTGTTCATTCATTGTTCAATTCCAAGAAGACACCAAACTTCATTATGATTTATTTTTTTAGGAAGTTTTTTTAGTTTTTTTTTGATATCACAGCAGCGTACTTCACTCTTGCCTTGAGACAAAGTCCAACACCAAACAGGAGGTACAAAGGGAAGTCTCATTCATTCTGCAAACACCCAACTAAGGATCAAATCCTCTCGCAGTCGTATGTCCTTTCGGGAGCCCCTTGGAAATGTATTTAAATTCGACTTGAAGAGGAGAAAAACTTGGTCTGATTCAGCTTGTTTCCTCTCTTCTCCTTCAGGTTTGATGCGGTTTGGATTTTATATAACGCAAAACTTCAGTAATACATAACCTCAGTCTTTCCCGAGCTCTGTGCAACCCATTTTCCATTAATTTGGTTACTTTTTAGATTTGTCAGATGTTACAGCTGGTTTCTTTTTCAAGAATCTGATACAAAGGCATGTGATGGAATTGTTGTTCCCACTGCCCCGAAAATTATTTGTCTTTTCCTTGCTATCAAATAATTTGGAGATCCGCTGTTGCCTTTTGGAGGAGCTGAGTGAGCATGGAGTACTTTTTCAATCCGGATTTATTTTTTGTATAAGCTTGGCTTATTTTTGCATTAAATATTTGCAATTCATAGCATATACTACCAGTGAAATAGTGCCCTCGTGTCTAAGACGGGAAAAAAGAAAGAATTCTTAGTGCATTTGCTTTGACCTCAAAGAAGTTAGCGTTTGAAATGGAGATACGGTTGAAGCTACAACTAATTTAGTTTGCAAATTCAGAAGTGAATACAGTAAACATAACAGGGAATTAGATTAGTCTCATAGGTTTCTGTATTGTGTTTCTACTGTTACGCCGTAAAGACTATATCTTTATTAAAATGTTTTGTCATCTTTTACCTTTCATCAGTCCTTTTCACTAGGAGCGGGTGGGCTGCTTCACAGCTGGCCGTTTTTCTTACATCTGGGAATGTAATTTTTTAATTTGAGGAACAGAATTGCTATTTCAATGAGTAAATAATTTCCATCCCAAATTCTCAAGGGAATTTGAAGCCGTCTGAGGGGCGGGAGTGTATCTTGATCTATATGCTCAACCATATCTGATGTTTTAGTGGAGTGCTGCAGAAATATTTTAATTATTTAAATGTCTTTTCAATACTCGCTGTTACTGAATTAAAAGGGATTCTGAAAAGCACAAATTGCTTTTGGTGTCCAAGTGAAAGTCGCAGCGGCGGCAGCACTGGAGCTGTAACTGAAGGTATCCCCTGAAAGGGAAGCACGGTGGAAGGAGAAAGGGATGTGAAGTGTTAACTTTTTTAAGGCTTTGTTTCTGCTCTGGGAAGAGGCTGATGAAAAGGAGGAGCCCAGAAGTGTTTTAGCATCAGGGAGTTGAACATTGAGCTTTTAATTCTAAATAGAAGTCACAGAGGAGCAAACCACTGTGGTTCAGCTCTCTGATGGCCGTGTTTATTCCCGGAAGGCTCTGTGGCCACATGCCTATGTAGATTATTGATGTCTTTCCCCTCTGAGGCATCCTTTTCCTAATTGAAATTCAAATAGGTCAGTCAAGCTGAGCTTTGACAAGTGTCAGCGTCTTCATGTTTTTTTTGCAAGGTCACAAGTGCTGACAACACCCAAAAATCAGTTGGAATCGGGAGCGCCCAGGGTTTTAGGGACTATTACCCTTGTGGGATACCAGCACTGTGCAGTGTTGTGTCCCAGATATCTGCCTTTTATTTCTCTGTAAGGTAAGTTATAAATGCTAAATATAATAACATAATGAAGTGTTGTAAGTGAAGGTCAGTCATTTTTTCTGTAACGTTTCCTACAAAGGGCTGCCAGGTATCATGTGGTACAAGAGAATTTACCCTAAAACAGAGGAAATGAAGTTACGAGGATAACTTTCCATCACGCTTGACAGCAGCGTGACTCAGAAAGCTGTTCTGATAGGGATGAGTCCCTGTAGTCGTCTTCCTCTACCGTCCCCCAGAACATTTAAACGGAAAATTGGAAATGATAGAATTCCTTTCCTGGGAGCAACTTTTCAAGCTGGAAAAGTTAAAAAGAACAAAAGTTCAAGACAAACTCCCTCAGATTCCGTTATTTCAACATCACGGGGAGTTGTAAAATTTTGGACTTCAGAAGAGAACCAGTGATAAGAAGCAAAATGCAGAAGGAACCGCATCAGCAGGCTTGTTCAGATAAAATGCGGTGTAGAGACAGATCGATTCCTGCCTTTTAATTATGGAGCAATAACTGCCAGACGGTGAAAAAGGCCTCAGTGCACCACCCAAACCCAGAGGCTTCTCATTAAGCTGTCTGCTTTAGCGTTGTGAGCAACGCACACGTGCACCTTGGAGGAAGAATGCATCAAAGCTTTCTGCTGATCACTGAATTTTGCAGTAGTTGTTGGAAACTGTATTAATTAAAACTTGCAGCACTGAGTGCTGAACCCCTGCTACCATCAGCTTGGATAATGGTCTTGAAGGGGATTTGTTTAGACTTACAAAAAGGTTAAAAATACCGGGTGTTTGACTAAACTCTGCAAGGGTAAATGATAAACAATTGTTGGTTATAAACATGTAGTAGGTGGTTTTGGAATAATCCAGCCTTGTTATGATTGAGTCCTTGGGCCTTCAGGAGCTTCATAAATTCCAGATACTGTTAGAACTAAGAATGGTCTGAGGGGATAGAGAGAAAAGAGGGAGCCTTTTCATTTCAAAGAGGTGAATCCATTGCAAAGCTGGTTTGGGTTATGACTCCCGTGGCGAGATTGAGCTGCAAGGCTCCTGTCATTGCCCAGTGTGCTCACCCCATCTCTGCTACACTTTATGGCCTCTCAGTAGTACCAAGCCATAAGTTTATTTGACTCTTCTCCGAGCTGAATCAGTGTAGTGCTCTCCTTTTTTAATGTTCAAACCTGCCATAAAACTGTAGCTACATGCATATCAGCATATCGTATCATTCTTAGTATTGAGTGACTCGAGTACAATATTTTCTTTTAGTTTTAGGTGGATCAAGGTCAATCACAAGTGACTTGATTGGGTTCTTTTGAACTTGATTAATCTTTGAGTTACCTATACCCATGAAATTATTCGAGTGCTTTGTATTTTTACATACACACCTTTATTTTTAATGTTCCATCCTTTCACAAATGACAATTCTCTAGAATAAAACTGTGGTTTGTCTATTAAAACTTTAAATGACTATTTAACAGAAAGAACCCAGTTTTCTCTCCTCAGGGCTGCAGCCCCTGCGCTGCCGCGGGAGCCTCGCTCCTTGCTGCCCCCCTGCCTCCTGTCCCAGCTCTGGCCCAGATCACAAAGTTCCTCAGTTTGTTCATCCCCGTGATTTACACTCTTCAGAGAGCTAACAGTATATGATGTTCCTAGGACGAGCTAGCGACTGGGGTAACCCAGTGGCAAGCCCTAGCGTGGATGGCAGCTGCCATCCTGTGCAGCAGGGACATAGGGTGACCTCCACGCAGTGCCAAGGTGTCAGACAGTTGCTCTTTGTGCACTTTATTGCTAAGGGTTGGGCATTTTAAAGTAAGGATGCGTGGTAGCTGTTACACAGTGTATCCTGGGGTAAACGCTGTGTATCCACCCGAGGATGAAATACTTGGTGGGGATGTGGGGGGAGGAAAAGGAGGACAGCACCCTATGGCTCTGCCTGCATATGGGACAGGTATTTGTGCTGCTGTATTTACGTGGCTGAAAGGGCAATTGTGCACAGTCTCATTCAGAGGAGTTGCTTTACATCAGCGTTGAAGAGAACTGCTTTTAACAAATACTGCAGGTGGATGGTGTTCATCTTTTACTTCAAGGTATCTCCTGGCAGTGTGGACAAAATAATCAAATGAGTGCAGATTGAGCACTATTTCAGTGACTTCAGCAACCAAGTATTTTTCCTGAAGACTTTTATTCCCTAAGCTGTGCATGCCTGATTTTGCTATAGGCTGATGTGAGCTCTTCCTGTCACTTTTTAAGAGCTCCCTAAAAGACGCCACAGTTGGAATCAAAGCTGGAAGAAGCCCAAAAGATGTCGTTAGCTTCTCTTATTTTGCTTTCCAAATGTTTGAATGGAAATTGCAGCACAGCAATGTATCAGGCAAGCACTATCTTCTGGGACCCAGGTTATGAACAAATACTGTAAAGGTTCTGCAATAAGCCTGTGATCCAAGTGCTTTATGGAAACACCCAAGAATCCAGAATTTGATCTTTGTTATAATATGGAATGAACTTACGAAATGAAATAGATAATTCATCCTGTGGACTGCTTGCATTTCCTCATACTTGCTTATTGTGGAGCTGGGAAGGATATTTGCTATTATGGTTTGAAGAATCATTAGTAAGTTTTGAATGTATTCTATGAAAGGGCATGGTGGCATTCGAATATGTATTGGTGAGAAGCTTGCCTCCTGTGATGGGTTTGGAAAAGTTAGGTTTTATGAAACCTGAGAAACTAATTAAATATCATGTTCAGCCTGGAAAAAAAAATCAACCTGCCATTAGAAAAAAGGTTTACAGGATATTATCTGACTTAGAAAACACATCAACACATTGGATTTAAAATTATCACTTAATTAGTCATTAGGAGAGAGGTGATGCGTTTTTTTCAGATTTAGGATGACTGTCATACTGTTACAGCTCACTGAAGCCAGGTGGAGACTCTCTGTATGTCAAAATAGCACAGGGAAATGTTTTGAATTGTTGGAACCTGCTATTGTAAACCAGATTAAAACGTAAGCAGTAGTTTTATGGTCTTCAATATACAAAATGTAAAGCACCTTTTGTCAGTAAAGGAAAATAAAAGGTCGGGTACTCCGTGTCAACAGGTAATTGCTATCATGGTGAAGCCATAATATCAACATTTCCAAGTAAATATGGAAATATCATGTGTTGTTATAACACCTTTTCTGTGGCTTTCCCAGCATTATCTGCCAGGCAGAGTCACAGGAGGTTTTCTTCTCTGCCAGAAAAGCTGCGCGCTGGCTGACTGCCGCCTTTTTCTTGGATGCCTCACCGAGCTCTTAGGTGAACCATGGATGGGAGGGCTGAGAAGTGTTTCAGAGCAGCAGTAATTCACATTGGCTTCTTGTAATGCTGTGCCTCTCTAGCTACATTCATTTTGTATTGTGGCTTTAAATCACGTTTAGGAGAGAGAAGTGCTGGGGTATATAATGGGAAATGTTACTCATAATAGAAGTCCTCTAGGTAAGAAGTGCTGTGAAAATGAAATCCATGTTGAAGAAAAGCAATGCAAATGGGGGTAAGCGGGTTCAAAATTCAATTATTTCTTATTTCTGATACAGATGTTTTCAAAATGTTCAAGTACTTAGAAGCTTTTTGTTAAAAAATAAACTTGACATTCTCTTTAAGAGAAATTAATTAATGGATGCAGACAGGTAATCAGAGTGCTGGAGCACCTCCCCTGTGAGGACCAACTGAGAGAGTTGGGGTTGTTCAGCCTGGAGAAGAGAAGGCTCCAGGGGGATCTTATAGCAACCTTCCAGGACCTGAAGGGGTCACAGAATCACAGAATATTAGGAGTTGGAAGGGTCCTACAGGAAAGCTGGGGAGGGACTTTTTCCAAGGGCAGGTAGCGATGTACAGGAGCCTGTGTGCCAAATGAGCAGTCACAGGGTGAAATGCTGTTGGGTGATGTTAATCCTCCTCCTCACGCCTGAGCACTCCTGTTTGACCCTGTGGCAGCCCTGGCACTTGTGTGGCTGTGACCTAAAGGAAAAAGGTTTAACACATGCATCCGTTCAAGGTTTGCATGCTCACAAAAAAAATCACCTGCTGGTATGAGCTGGGGTGGGAGTGAATGGGACCGTTTCTTTCCGGAAAGAAAGGTGGAAGAAAGAATAACTCCGGTTACACAAACATCTGTTTTCCTTCCTGAGGAGCAGGGAATGGTAGGTGCCAGCTGGATTACACCTCGTGTTTTGCTTACCAGTAGGAGAACGTGTTTGGTATCTGCTACTGCTAATGAATACTTCGCCCTTACTTCTTTCCTTTGTGCCAATAGTTGCAACCCTTTCTTTTCCCACGCTAAGCCCCCACATCCTTTTCCTAATCGTTGTGCTGAATAATTGTCCCGTTCAGAACGCTTTCCTTGGCTTTCTTGCTTGCTTCCAGGCAAATTAGTTTGCAATTGTGTGCGCCAAAGTACTTTTGCCATCTGTTGGAGCAGTTGCTTAAATGACTGAGGTTCTTTTAAAGCTGCTTGTGTTGTCATTCATTATTTTATCTTTCTTGAATTTTGGTATCATCTACAGTCCTTAGAAATGCGTTCTTAATGCTGCCACTGCATATAATCTGTTGTGAGAGCATCCCTGAAAAATGAATGACAAATTTCAATGGTTAATGTTTTGAGGGGGTTTCAGCATGTTATAAAAACTTTAAATCACAACATTTCAGCTAAAAAGAAAAAAAATAAAGCTTTGTTTGAATTGTGGTTATGGTTATGATGGAAATTATATGAGTAGTCTACAGTGGCAAATGTTTTCTCAGGAATTTTCAGTCTGAGACAGAGGTGGATGAAAGTAAACAGTCTTTGTTCTTGCTTTCCAAATTACTTTTCTTTTTAAGATGCTTTTCTTTACATTGACATTCATAAGTCTTATAGGTAAGCAAAATTATAATAAAGGTAAGTGGTAATGGTCTTTGTAGATCTGATGACTGACACAGGATTTATGAACAGTTTTCAAGGGAAGAGAGAGAACTCCAAACCCTGTAGATTTACTTCTACATTGATTTATTGCATTAATGGCTGCTGAAGTCAAGTTTGTGAACAAGAGACGGGGCATGGACTGACCAGTGCATCTCAGGCTGTATTCAACAGTGTCACACCTGGCCCGGTGCTTTACACATCTTCTAAGAGGCTTCATCAGATAGAATGGCTGTTCACTTTGTGAACAGCAAACTACTTATTATAAACTTCAGATTCAATCAACATTCTTCACAGTATGTCTAAGATTAATTAGTGAGATAAAGATTTATTTAAAAAGTGACGCAGCTATTTGTTGTTTAAACCACTTGATGCTAAGGGATGTCCCTATTGCTAATGATTGAGTTCCATATTTCCGGAGTGCAGCTGTGTATCCTGGTGGTAGAACATCTGGGTTTGCCCAATGCCAGCAGACCTCACCTTGAAGGACCTGGTTTTGTTTCGCTCTTGAACTTGTGTGCAGAGTAACTATTATAATATTACAATCTATAACACCTCTTCAAGATGTGAAACCCAAAGAATACCTTACTGAAAATCAGAATTAGTCAGATTTTCTGATTGCTTTTGCAGCAGCTGAACTAGATAAGTAGAAGCAGATCTTCTAATCTTTGCTGTAGGATTCAAGCCTTTAAATGTCTGTGGAGTGTAATGATCCTGGAGTTGTCTAGAAGAGACTGTGACTGTTATACCTGTGTCTGAGTCACCCCAGAGTGACCAGTTGTTGCTGGGCAAAGTAATAGTAGACTAAACTTTCTTCATATTACTATAGGATATTAGTATAGAGGCAAGGATTATATTTCTGCTTCTCTTCAGTCTGTGTTAAGGCTTTTCCCATGAGGAGGCTTCTTAATTTCCTAAAGAACAGAACTCAGTAGAAGCTGTGTGAAGCGCGGAGGCTCAGATGTGTAACCTGCCAGGATGGAGCCATGGTCACTCCAGCATGAACCCATCTGTGCCAGCTCAGGAGCAGCCTGAGAAGTGCTTGCAGTGTGCCCCTGCTCTCAGAGCCTGCTCCCGTCTCCCTCTGGCATTGCAATTTCTGCTCCGTTAAGTATTCACTAATATTATGAGTTCCTGGCTGGGAGTCAGGAGCTCTTTAGCCGCTGCTAGGATCTCTCTGATCTGAAGCCTCTCTGAAGCTGGAGGAATCTCCAGTGTCGGGTACAGAATAAGGAAGGGAGTTTAAAAGTGATATGACTAAAAAACCTCTTGCTTTTCTAATTAAACCCTGGAGTTACTCTATGCATGAAGAACTTTTGTTATTTGAAGTACTCTTCTATGTGCACATTGTGTATTTGCAATCTAGGTAATTCTGAAGAAAAGGTGCAAGGTAATTTAATTTGGTGTTGGAGCAATGCAAGGAATGGTGATGGGATGAATATTCAAATAAGCTCAACAAAGCTTGCTTGCTGCTTTGAAAAAACTGCTGTTAGAGAACGACCTTCCCATATGGCTGCATTTGATAAAGATCATGACTGGTTTTTATAAAATGCACAAGCCTCTGAAGCTGCAGGAAAGCCTGGGGTAATTAAATAGAAGGTGGCCAAACCTTACGGTAGCTTTCTTCCTGCAGTCCTCAAGTCTGGGATATAGTTCATTAGAAAACCATGGGTTTTCTAGTTTGTCATCTTTAAAATCAAGAAGAAAATTCTAACAAAACATGAAACCATTTCTTTTTTCTGCAGTGCAAGGAAAAAAAGGACAGCTTGTTTCAAGAGGAGAGATGTTGTAAAACATTTAAGTTTATAGTAAAAGAAGAATATTTTTCCATTCCTTGTTTTTTTCACAAGGGAAACATCTGATGCCCGCCGTGTGCCTACATTTGGTGTGCTGGTACAGCGAGATATTTTAAGATACTGCAGGATTAAGAGACTTACATAATAGTCTGTTTCAGGAGACCTAAATTCGTGTAACTAACATCTACAGGGGAAGAAAAGAGTTTCCAAGGTTTAACTTTGGTCAACTTACTTTAGCAAGCTTTCTTTGAAAGAGAAGTGTATATTTTGACATACTTAAGCTTCTTTT
>NW_010157898.1:0-854 GCF_000695765.1 Mesitornis unicolor
TTCCAACCGAGCGATTCTGTGATTCTGATCAGGCCACATAATGACTTTATTTACTTAGAAGGATTGGAAGCAAATTCTTCTATATCAGTAGCTAGAAAGCCTTTTAATACTTGGAAGTATATCATAAATGTCTTTATTAGATCTACACTATCACATCCTATGTAACGTTTTCGAGAGTAAACAGAGGTAAATAGTTCACATTCTTAAGTGTGCCCTATCTACTCTCCCCCAGGTCCCCTGTGAAATAGCTGCAGGCTGGAACAGGAATAATCTGTACCTATTTCACTATTGGGATTTCTTAGTTGTATTTTAGCTTGGGCACGCAGTATTGAGGATCTTGCCATCGACTGACAAGGATGAATCTTCAGTGGGCACAGATATAAAGAGTTTTAAAGGGTGGAAGATTAATTCTAATGACTGGGTAAGGACCCACTCAGCCACTGGGATATGGATTGCAAGTTACCAAGCTTCTGAGGATCTTACAGGTAAGGGAGACACAAGAGCTGAAATACTTAAAGTCAAATACCTCTAAATAAAAGTGAGATTTACAGGAGTATTCACTGTGTTCATTTTTCCAGATTCAATCTTATTCCAAATCTTGTGCTTCACTTCACCATCTGAACTGGTTTTTAAAGTGCCATGTTAAGATTATGTTTATTCTGCCAAGTGTAAGGGCAAATATTTGCTAATTAGTTTCTTTAACTGTTTCATATATTTGTTGCAGCTTGAAACAAGAAAAATAAATGGCTGAAATTACAGTACCTAGTGTACACCCACAACTTGTTATGCAAAGTCACCCTCAGGTATTACCTGTGCTCATATAAAATAATAAAAGTTAAGGCAAAAAGGGAAAG
>NW_010157898.1:885-23288 GCF_000695765.1 Mesitornis unicolor
AAATAGGAACAGCATGTGATACCAATTATGTTACAGCCAAAAATAATACTTCTTGGCATGCTATGCTTAAACTATGTTCTGTTAATGTTACTTGGATATAGGCAGTTTTCGATGTACATTTAGAAATATTTCTATTTGAGAACTATTAGGAAAATATTTGGGAATTACAATGTTTGAGCATGTGGAATGAGTTACCTCCTACAATTATGTGAACTACTGTATAGCAGAGCTACATTAGCTTCCCTGCAACTAATGAACCATGTCATTAATTACAGACATTCAAAATAAAAATTACTCCAAGGCAAGCCAAATATTTACTATAAATAAAAGGGTCAAGAACTATAAAGTAGCCATTTCATTCTAAACCAATTGTGTTTAAATTTTACCCTCTTTCTTCTCAAATTTAATTTGAAGCAGATTAACTGGATTTTATATGTCAAATCTGACAGCTGTAGGTGTACTCCCAGTGAGACTTCCATCAGGGGCTAGGTTCACTGGAAGATATTTCCATAGAAGTGTTAACTATTTTAAGGATGTGTTTATTAAACTCATATGACTTGTTCTCAGGATAAGTGTCTCTTGAATATTGCTAGGAAACATATTTTCACAGGTTTCCCTTTGATTGTCTCACTGGCAAAACCACCTTCAACTTTCAGATGCAGCATCAGATTAGTAGATAGCGCCATTCCCTTGTGTCGGAGGAGCTCAAGGATGGAGGGTGAATGGTTGTACCACTGCCCTAGTGTTAAGGTACAGCAAAATGCAGTGCATATTCTAGAAATTCAGGTAGAGCCAAAAGCTGACTGCTGCTCTTGGGCTTGATTAAAGGTGCTGAGGTGGAGAACATCCAGAAAGCTCCCTTCAGGGCATTGGACAGTCCGGCTGTTTGCCTCCGCGCTGGTTGCTGCAGCTGTAAAGGCCACCATGCCCATTCTGCCTGCAGGAAATGTAATAGCACAGATGCCTGCTTTCCTCCTCATTTCAGGTAGTCACTTTGCTCCTCTACTGTGTGCTGGCTCAGTGTCAGAGTGGGTCAAATGACTGACATTTTCATGTAAATCTTTCTGTAGAGAGTTTTCCCCATCAGGCATCTGAAGGGAAACTCTTCCAGGACACTTGGTGCTGTCGGGCGAGCAATGGCTGTGGGCAGGTGAGGACACTGCTGCCAGGGTCCTGCAAACTGCCCCACGTGCTGGCTGACCCACAGCAGCTACCCAGGGCCAAGGTCCCTTCACTGCCACTCTAGTAATATTTTGCTTGTGTATTTGCTACTTTGTCTAAGGTTATTTTTACTTTTTGTGAGCGATTTATTTATTTTCATCAGAATACACAGTCCTAAATAATGTAATAGCATTTTCTTCTGAACCCATTACAATGGAACTCATTATAAAGGTTTGTGTAACTCATGCAATGTTATCCTATTACAAGTTATATCACAGAATATTTTATATTAAGAATAATATATAATATTTGTCCTCTACTTTCTTCTTATTCCTCTTTGAACCACATTGTTACCTCTTCAAAAGTCAGGCATGAGGGCAAAGAGATGCACTGACCATATAGATAGCAGGCAAGAAGTTTCCCCAGTGAAAAAAAAAACCTCAAAAGTTCCCCAAACATCCACCCCTGTGTCTGTAACTTAAGTGTTTGGCATAATAAAGATAATGGCAGTAGATAAGTAGTTTATCTAAATGTATGGCCAAGAACAAAAGCAGACAAAATGGTAAAGAATTAGTGCTATCAGGAAGCCAGAAAGTGCAACACAGTCCAACTAGGTCTTGTATTAGTTTCAGTTATTTCCAGTTGTGTTCACAATCACTGTTTTAACAAAAGTGAAAAGAACAGGAAGAGGAATTGAGTGGAAGCAAATAGCTCAAGTAGGCTTTGCTGGAATGTGGGAAAGTTGCTAAAAGTGATATTAAAATCAACAAAAGCATTCAATACATGTCTTGCAGAAGAAAGTTGTGTTTAAGTAAGAGAAAGGGTCAACTGTTAAAAAAATATTTGGGCGATATGAAAAATTGCATATCCTTTTGTCAGGAGTTTGGGACTGATTGCATGAGGGTGTACAGCCTTAAAAGTGACAACTTTCACAGCTGAATGATGCTTTCGCAATGAAATCCTGGCTTTATTCAAATCAATGGCAAAATTCCCACTTCAATGGAGCCAGGATTTCGTGTATATCTGTCTTTTTTCATTCTTCCTTTATATTTGTATCAGAACTATCTGGCAGGCTATTGTCTGTACAGGTCAAAATTACAGCCTTCTATGCAATATGTGTCAGGGTTACTGTCTCACCAAAAAAAAGTGGAAAAAAGTGTGAGTGGAAAAGTGTTGTGCATTCTTCTAGTGCTATATCATTCACTTCATTGCTCAGAGTAAAGAGAAAAGAATTGTCTGCTGCATCTGGTAGGAGAGGGACAAACATGCAAGCAAAAGGCCTAAATACTGCCTGTGTGTAAGTCTTAACTCCAGCGCTTTTATAGAGCTCTTATTTTCAGCTCTACATGTGTTAGGTTTCGGATATGGGTGCCACGGGATTTAAGTAGGGGCAGAATTACCTCAGTGCTGTCTACTCTTAAAAATGCTTCCTGAATATGGAAAAGTATTGCATGGGCAGGAAGGAAGGTGACTTTCATCAAACAGATTTGTCATGCAGTGAGACTATTTAACTCATCAAACAAACCCTGGCATTTGTGCCTATGAATATAAGCATTAACTTAGAAAAATGAGAGAGATTAGTGAAAATTCAAATTGAGAGTATGAAAATAAGAGATAAACTACTACTTTGCAGATGAATGAAATTTTTTCAAACGCTTAAATCCACAGAGCTTGTCAAAATGCACCAAAGTGCCCTGGTAAGTGAGAAATGACAGAAAAGGCAATAAATGTGAATGGGGAGCTTTGTGTTTCCCCAGTGCACTACTTGTACACTACAAAAGCTTTAAAAGAATTGTAATTCTAAACTTACTGTTGCTTATCTTGAGGAAAGTACATGTAGTCTGCAAAGCGGCTATTGCTATTCTGGTTTTAAAGCCTATCTGAGAACACATGAACATTACAAACCAGAACACTTCACAGATATAATGAGGAGCCTTAGAAAAGTAAGGAAATACTCAGACAAGTGAAAATCCTCTAACCACAGTCAAAGAAAGTTAGAAAAGAGACAATATATCAGCTGACTTCATTTTCTAGATGGTATCATGGTAGATAAAAACAATACCCATGGTAGATAAAATATACATGGGAGTACATTTGTATCTATCAAAGGAATATGTCAATAGTGAGTGAATCCCGCATTAGAAAATTTGTATTGATTTCCAGAAAGAATTCAGCTCCAGACTAGATACAGAGTGAATCCAGGAACAGAACAGTGTTGGATATGATCAGTAAATAAGAACATGTTCATAGTTCTTCTGACATTTTCTAGCCTCCTAACTCTTCTTGTTGCTATTATCCCTGATGAAGTACATAAAGTTACATGGAAACATTACTGAGTCATTAACTTACTGGACAGCTTATCTGATCAAATATGTTTTAAACCAAATATACACATGGATTCTCAATTTGGTCATGGTTAAATCTTGCACAGCCCATGATGTAAGGGTTACACAGTCCATCCTTTTATGTGGAGTATGTGAGCATGGTATTCAAGTGCTGTTGGAAATACTTGTGAGTGCATCATTAATGTTCAATACCACAGTGGTCATTTCTGCAAGCTGTATCAGCAAGTATTTCTGCTAGCAGTTTCTTTCTGCAGAATATTAGTAGATATTTAACATGCTTGGGAAGTGCAAGCAGCAGAGGCGATGAGTCCGGGATCAGTGCCATGCAGCTACACGGCTTTTGTACCAGCCAGCTCATATCCTACAAGCTTGGAGAGCAGTTAAGGAGAATGCATCTCTCCATGTAAGATGTCCTTAAACAGGGCCAGGGTACCAAGGCAAATGTCATAATTACTCATGGAAAAGAATGCCAAACATGTCTTTCTACTCTTTTCAGCTGGCCAGTGGAAGAGAAAAAGAAGTTCCCTCTGAGTAGAAAAATTCATGTTATATTTCCCTTTTCCAGTTCCTCAAGGTCTCTTTCTCCTGATTTCACTGTCTTTCTCAAGGAGATGCTGAATGGTGTTTTGCTCATTGCAAATGCGGGTCATGGAACTGTCCTTTTTCCTTTGGCACGTTCTCTATTTTTTTTAGTTTTTTATATATTGATAATTATGAGAACTTTATTCAAGCTAGAGTCTTAGTTTAGAGCCTTTATTGCCTTAGAGAGGCAATAAACATCATAACCCGTGTTGCCACTTAATGTGTTACTTTTCAATATGATCATGGTTTAATTGTATTTACCTCAAGAATCTCTTTGTGTCATTTCAATGAAATTCAAGATAGTGAAAATCAATAATTCTGTTTTAGGAGCAAACGTTAACAGTTGTTGCCAAAGAATTGCATGCTGCTTAATTGAGTTTCAATGTTCTTGCTTCTGTCTACAAATCCAAATTTTCTATGTGACTTTGTGATGAGATCTAAATCTCTGTATCAAATGTTAAAACCCATGGCACTTGCAAAACAGAAAGATTTATGTAACAAGCAGTGGTTGAGGAAAAGAAGGTTGTTCTCATTAGGGAAGGGCAGACATTGTGGTGATCACATTGATGCTTTTCCGCGTATGCAGAAGACTGATAAAACTGACCTAGACAAACTTTTCCCACTGGCAAAAACACAAAAGCAAGATGACATAACGCACATCCTAGGAAACTAGGAGCAAATAGAAACTTAACGTGAAAGTACTGTATTTCTTCCAAAGGGAAATACACATATTGAATGGATTATAAGAAAGGTCCATAAGAATGGCAAAATCAATTTGTTCAAGAGGTAGTTAAAGAAGTGGTAGACAAAAATGATTGAAGGGCACAGGAAAAAGCAGTATCTTTAAAAGGACAAAAGGCAAAGTAGTTCCCTTGGTTTTCACGCACCTTAATTTTCTGCTTTAAAAAAGATGGTAGTTCAAAAGCACAGAAGCAGGAAGTTATATACTGAGATATTCCAAGTCTAAAATCCCAATTTTGTAAGGTACCATCTTGCTCCTATTATATTCTGACTTTGAATATATATTTAATGAGACTTATATGATCTTTTGTGGGAAAAAGTCAACTTTCAATTGCAAGAAAACAGTAGTTCTAACCACTTTCAGATGACAGTGCTTCCCCTGTCTTTCTTCAAACTCAAAACTATGGAGGTGCAGCAAGCACATTTAAAAGATGTGAAAACCTGATCATGGAAATCAGTTACGAAATTCCTACTGTTTCCCAGTTATGACTTAATGAGATCAGAATCCATTGAATGTAACCTAGATATTTTGACTAAGTTTAATTAGGTCAAAAGGAAGTTCTTTTGGCTTTAATATTCTATTGGCTATGAATCTCTTTTCCAGCTCTGAAGATACATATTTATAAGCCCCACTGACATGTGAATTATCTCAGAAGTACTATTCACAGTGAATAACATAGTCCAACAGTTTGTCTTCAATTCTCTGAAAAAATACTGCACTATGGAAAAGCCGGGGAGGGGCTTTTTACAAGGGCAGGTGGTGATGAGGGTTAACAGTTTCAAACTGGAAGAGAGTAGACTTAGACTAGATATTAGGAGGAAATTCTTTACTGTGAGGGTGGTGAGACACTGGCATAGGTTGCCCACCCCCTCCCTTGAAGTGTTCAAGGCCAGGTTGGACAGGGCTTTGAGCAACCTGGTCTGGTGGGAGGTGTCCCTGCCCATGGCAGGGAGGCTGGACTGGATGATATTTAAGATCCCTTCCACCCAAACCATTCTATCAGTCTATGAAATTAAGGTTGATAAAATTTGCTTTAATTGTGTCCTCATCCTTGAAAGCACTGCTTCAATATCACAAAGAATTTATATGCGTCCATGAAGTTTTACTTTTCCATCCAGAAATGAACAAAACTCTTCCAATGATCCATGTTTACACTGGCCTTAATATAGGCAGGATGATTGTTTTGTCCTTCTCATCAGCAAGACTGCCTCCTGAAGTCTCTCTCAGCATCACCTGAGCAGCTTTGCTTATCATTGGCCCAAGAATGTGTCCTGAGTCATCTTAACTTTTTGAAATGACAGTGTTTAGCCTCTGAACTGAGTAATGCAAGTTGAGTGACTGCAGCAAAGGCTCCAGCATGCATGATCCCCCCACACACTGGAGATCATGAAACACTGTTAAACCTTCCCAAATTCCATCCATGTGTGGGGGTCTTTAGAGCAAGGAAATGGCCACATCTCATGTCAGTTGTTTGTAGCAAATCTGAAGAATGGAAAAATCCTTGAATAAAAGGATGAAAATATAGTCTGAAATAGTGAGAATTTTAAGAAATTTAAGATGAGTTCAGAAGGCTGGGAAAAATGCTGGTATGTTGGACCTGAGATTTCTTTTATATATGGGATCAAATAAAGACATTGGTCAGTGAGGAGGAAGTTTGGTTTGGTTTGCAACAGATGTGTGGTGAGAAAGCACTAAGCAGAAAGGGAAAGGGTCTAAAATTGTAACTTTAACAAAAATTGCTTGAAAATGGACAGAAATCTTTTAGCATAAAATGTTTACCTATTTTCTGTTGCTGAGTTGAGATCTTGTACTACTTCGTGAAGTTGGTTATCTTCGTTACCATCTACTATCCCTGATAAGAGCAACTGTAGAGTTTGACTTTTGAACCAGCATCATTGGGCATTCATTAGCTAGGGTAAGTCTAGCAACAGGGAGAAGGCCAGCCAGCTCCTGATAGACAGGGCAGCAGATAAATGCCAAGTCCCCTTGCCCAAAGTACCTGAGTACTTGTGCAAAGGACTACTACAGAGATAAGAAAGCATCACTGTTGCTGTTCAGATCAAAGGGAGTAGTTTAGAAACTGTAGGGCAGATGGGTTAGCCTCATCACGGCTATGCCCACTTTAACAATTCTGAGTTTATTGGGGAAGAGGGACTAAATTTATAATGAGAAGCATGTGTTTACTTGCTTCACTGGCTGAATTAGAGCCTAAGTACCTGAAGCAGTAGAGTGTGCATGAAAAGCTGACTCTGTTTCTTGCCTATTTTTAAAATTTACTTGTAGAATAAATTTGTTAATCCCTGTAGTTAACTACAGAGAAGGAAAAAAGGGTCATTCCCCTAAGAAGAAAGTATTTCTCCTTCTCGCTGTAAGTGTTAAGGCTTCCCTGGCGAGGGATCCTGATTTTCTGCTGTTTCAGCAGATTGTTTGAAATTGAGGAGCTGCATTAGCACTTCTGGAACAAGGAATAGGAGATGAAGCTGAGAGTGTGGAAACTCATCGTGGAAGCCTTCCTGCTTGAGACACTTAAAAATTAGAGGATTGAAGCTTTTAGAGATGTGGTATAGAAGATTGACACCCAACAAACAGGTAAATAAGAGATTACCTAGGAGTCATTTCAGAGTTGCAAAGTTTTGCCATTCTCTGATGCTAGCTGTGGCACATGGCTGAGCTGTTCCTGGGTAAATGACTCTGTTCCTGCTCTCACAGCAGGCTCTAGGCAGGAACTGAAAGGAGAAGGAGGCAAGCAGAAGGTTTCAGAGGTCACTAAAGTAACAAGCTCGGTTGGTTTCTTGGGTGAGAGTGATCAGTGGATACCAGCACTCTCACTGTTGGAGCTTTGGGCATTTGGGTGTCTGTAGTAGCAGAAGCTAAAAGAGGCCAGTTTTACCAAGACTGGTAAAAACTGAACCTCCTTCCCTCCTACACCCTCATCTTCTCTAGCATAGAAAAGAAGCTAAAATAGAAAGAGTATCTGCCTAATATGCCACATTGCAAAATGAGTCAGTTTATTGAGAGCCTCTGGAGACAGATCCACTGCAGCTCTCCAGGCCAGCTGGCCCTGTATCACAGCCAAGGACTGGGCTGCAGCAGGTCAGGAGTTTTGGAGGTGAAGTGTCTGGTGGAGGCAAAGAAGATCTCCAGATCCATTGGCTCAATTAAAATAAATCTTTATATTTCCAGAATAATTATTAAGGGATTCAGGGCCTAGACGTTGTTCATTATAGTTACATTTCTAACAGTGACAAGTAAACCTTCACCCTGCTATTTAGCCTCATCTACTGCATCGTGACTTGTCCACGCTTCTCTGAGCCAACAATGAGGGAACTTTATTTTCTACTTAAGCAGATGTTTAACTTTCAGCACCTAAGCTGACCTTTTGACTTGGGTTTGAAATTCTGACCCTGCTGAAATGGGTGGAAGTTTTGGCACTGATTTTGATAGAGCAAGCATTCCATCCCAGGTGCTTTGCTCAGTAAAGCATATAAAATTACAAACTATGGGCCTTTCTCAACTTCTCAGTCATCCTAGGTATCACTAAATGATAAACATAAAAATCTTGAGGGAACAAAATGGCATCTTAGAAAAGGCTCCTACATGAATGACTAAAATACCTTTTAACATATCTAATAGGTACGCATATGCACACATGCACACAGATATATAAGATGTCAATGGGATCAAAGCTTTTCTCCAGCATTTTAATAGGTGGCATGCACTGTCACTTATCTGCTAAAATCAAAACTTGTGCATGCACGTGCAGGTGCTGGAACTTGCTTTTTCATATTGTTGGCACAGGGCCACATAGTAGAGCCATACACCTTCATTTTTTAACAAGCCCATGTTTTCTCAGGTGTTCATTTATCTTAGTGAAGTTTCTCAGACCTGTAACCTCATGTTTAGTATGCTAATAGGAAGAGGTACTCTTACTTCCAATAAACAGACCTTATTCTGTCTTAGATGCAAGAATATAACCATAGTATTCTTTTATTAATATTAATAGAGATATTCTTTGCAAATGTAGGGATCATGCACATGGAATAGTAGCGACTGGCATTTAGAACACACTGCCAAAGGATGTGGTAGGTTTTCTGTCACTGTGAGTTTTACCATCAAATTTGGATAGCTTTCTAAAAGAAGCTTGGATTCATTCTACAAGATGCTGTCCTGGAGGCATGAACTGGTGTATAAAATGTGCCATGCATAAAGACAGAAGACAACCAAGGATTTTTTTCTTGGGAACAAAAAAAAAAGTTCTTAGTAATGAAGCAGAGCTAGAGAAGGTGCATATCACTATCCATGTGATTGATTTAAGCACTCTGCTCAAGTGGAGCAGTTCAAGCAGTCCACTGTTAAGTTTTAAAATTGCAGAGTGGCTTGACAGAATTTTTGAGTGAGTGAATTGTTTATATTGAACATCTTTGGCAATTTAGGAAGTGACTTTATTGTTGCTACTTAAGCTCCATTGCAACAATTGAGATTTTTCTGCAGGCAATACTCTGCATTTTTGACAGCAGTGCAACCTAGGAGTCAAATTACTGTTTTTTTCATTGTCTGAGGGACCTTTGCTTTTCTTCTGTTGTCCACTTCAAGGATTCACTCCTTCTCCTTTGCAGTCAGTAAAGTTTTATTGTAGCCTCTCACAGGCTAGGGACTGGGCTCTGGTTTTTCTTGTGCATTTATTTGATCCAAGCTGGCTCTTGTTATGTAAACCAAAAGTCACTTTCTCATCCATTAGTCGATGTGTGTTAAAGATCAAAAGTTTGGGGAATTTGTTGTTGATTCTAATCTCACAACATTTTTCTTTATTTACTGCTTTTGTAGATTCTGTATTTGAGAATTTGCAAAACTTCTTTTTAATGTCAACAGCCAAGTACATCCCATAAATAAAAAAGCTGGAGTCACTTAAAATAGTTTCACCACACAATCTCAGATGGAATAGTCTGTAGTTTCCTGATATTAATCTATGTTTTTATTTTACATTGTAGTGTTATGTTGCCACTTGTTTTTAGTCCTTTTGGATCACTGCTGAAATGTATAAGGCTATGAAAAGAAATTATAACCTTAAAGAATGCTAAAACCCTTCTGATTTCTGCTTACTTTTATGGGTAATCGGGAAGATACACAACTTTCAAATTGTAGTAGGATCAAAAATGTTTAACTCCTATATATTTCAGAGTTTCCTGAATGAGCCTCAAAAAAACTCCCAAAGAACAAACAAAACCAGACAAAAACAGATTACTTAAAACTGTATCTTTTTCTAAGCATTAAAATTAGAAGAATCATAGAATGGTTTGGGTTGGAAGGGAACTTAAAGATCATCTTGTCTAATGCCACTGTCATTGGCAGGGACACCTCCCACCAGCCCAGGGTGCCCAAAGCCCTGTCCAACCTGGCCTTGAACACCTCCAGGGAGAGGACATCCACAGCTTCCCTGGGCAACCTGTGCCAGTGGCTCACTACCCTCATAGTAAAGAATTTCCTCCTAATATCTAGTCTAAATCTACCCTTTCTCAATTTAAAACCATTAACCCTCAAGCTATCACTACCTGCCCTTGTAAAAAGTCCCTCCCCAGCTTTCCTGTAGGACCCCTTCAGGAACTGGAAGACTGCAATAAGGTCTCCCCAGAGCCTTCTCTTCTCCAGGCTGAACAGCCCCAACTCTCTCAGTCAGTCCTCGTAGTCTGACATATTGCCCATTGCTAGTGCTTTTCAGCAGTCCCCAAGGTGTGTTGTAGTTTCATTGAGCTAACAGGAGATTTTTGAGTAAATGCATTTGTAAAAAATGCTGCAGTTGGAAATAGTTCGCTAACAAAAATGGTGCAGTGACTGTCATATGAAACACCAGACATGGATGACTAGCCAAGGTCTAGCTTTGTTGTTCTTTAAGTTCTGATAACACACAAGCTTCATTTCTACAGAGGAATTTGCATATAATCCTCTTTAAACTTCCTCTTAATTTTTTTTCCAGAGAATGACCACCTATTTGTATTTTTCAGGAGCATCTTTAGAACACACTTTATTCTCTTACTGATGTGTGTCCCTCCCCAGTAAAAACCATGAAGCAAAATGTAGATTTCAAAATACATGTCATCCTAAGCACTTCGCTAGGAAATTTGCTGAGCTTAAATGTCTTCAGTATGTGTGAGAAAGTAAATATACATATAACAAAGAATTCTTCCTTTTCTGGGCAAGAGCATGTTATATAATGGAAGAAATATTATTCTTGGCATGATAATTAAAAAGAAATAACACATTTGAATAGTACTAGCCCACAAAACATAGTGCTTACAGCTGGCAAGCCATATAACTTTACTCTAGGATTAATTTTTTTCCACTGTGCTAGGAGTTATATGGGTGATAAGTCAGGAGCATTTGGCTTTTGTTAGTTTTCATAGTAACATTAATACAACTGGAACCATAAAACTTTATTTTACATATTAATTCTGCAGAAGCAATTTTCTTCTAATTCCAACTGGACAGTATTGAGTGAAGTCTGTATGTACCAAATCCAGAACTGTTTCATAACAGTATGATGATTTCTTAATTTTTCTACAGGATTTTTTTCTCAGCCCCAGCATATTAAAGGTTATATGTTTATGGAATCTGTCTTTCTTCATCTTTCTTTCTCATTTTGGGCTGTAGCAAGGCTAGCACAGTCCAGGTTCCTGCTCTCCTCCCAGGCAGCATCACCCTGCCTGGAGACATGGTTCTGAGCACTGAAGTATCTAGCACTTTCAGAGATAATTTGCACTTTTATTAAGGATTCATAAGAATCATTTAGCATCCTGCAGGTCAAATATGAAGCCCTGGGGAGGCTGTGAAGCTCTGAAACCAAATGCCTTTTTTTTCCTTTTTTTTAATCTTTTTTTTTTCTTCTTCTTTTCTCTTGAATGAGTGGATCTGCAGAATGATATCAGTATGGGGAGATGGATGAATACCACAATTTTGCTTTAAACAACTATGTTCCCAGAGTGCATAGCCAGTGCTGAGAACCTTCTGTGAGGGAATCTGTTGAGGCAATGGAGCAGTACCACTACCAGAAAGAGCTGAGGATGTCACAGCCTCTTTGTTATTCTGTTTTTCCTGCCCCACATTCTCATGTCCCCCTAGTGCAGGTGTAATCACAACATCCCCCTAAGAGAACATCCTTAACAAAAAGGAGGATAAAAAAAACAAACCTCAAATCCATTCATTTCAGTTCTAATTAAACTAATTATCAGATAATATAAGCCACCTGTAGCCATATACTCAATTATTTCCAAGTCAGGGAAAGCAATGGTGTTTAAGTGATTCTTTGTTTCAAGGGGATGGGCAGAGATGATGGCCAGGAGCTGTGGTGTGCCGGCGAGCATACCAGGGAGGGTTGCAACATCACCTTCTGGCGGAGAAATCTCCATGTTTACCTTCAGGGTATGACCTGATCCACAGCCCATGGATGCCGTTGCTGGGTGGCTGGCAAAGGCATTCCTTGCATGCTTCTTAGGAAGTATTTGGAAGGAGGGTGGGTGACCACACCTGCCAGCAGCCACAGAAGAGACTCATAGTTCCTACCTGCTCAAAAGGCAAGGGCTCTACATTATATTACCATTATATCTTCTGCTGTAGCTTATTTGCAACTAGTACATAAAACAGGGAAGACTAATAGAACACCCTCCTGATGGGAAAAATATTCTTCCCCAGTCCATTATCTAACAGTGTGAACAGTTGCCGAAGATGTGAGAAAAACTGGGAGAAAGAAGAGAGAGAGCACGAGTCACCCCATGCAATCTTCTTCTCCACAGCAAGCAGATGCACTGGGCTGGTACCTCATGTATGCACTAGGCTGGTGGGTTCCTTAGGCACTGATAGCCTTTCGGAAGTCACAGCGTATTCAAGAAGGTTTGCTTTTGGCATCATTCAGCCAGAGTCATTGGAAGCCTGATCATGCACTAAAGAAAATGTCAGGAAACCACAAGACATAGTTTCTCTGTGTGGCGATAATCTGCAGGGAGCCTGGATAGCTGTAATGGTACATTGCTGTTCGCTTTATGTCTGGCTTCACATTAACTCTTCAATTTGCTTGCTTTGGCTTCCCTGACTGTTAAATACATATACACAGGGTCACTTCGACATAGTAAAAAATCAGTTTCTGGAATTGGCTCCTTAGTCTCCAAACCCTGGAGCTCCTTGCACTGGTCCTGCTCCCGTGTGCTGCGTGGGGTCGTGTGCGCTGTACCACCAGGGTAAGTCACCATCTCACCTTCCCTTGCTGCTTTGCTGTAACAATCGCTAATTTCAGAGGCGTTGGTAACGAGCTAGGTATTTTCACCTGAATAAAAGTTACTATAAAATTTGCAAGGATTATTTTTAACTGTATTCAGATGAAAAAATAGTTTTAAAAGGAACTCTGCCTATCACTCCTATTTTGCTCTGACAAACTCCAGTAATGCCTGGGGCATGTGACTTTTTAACCCTTTTTACAGTTTTCTACTTGCAGATCTCCTCTTCTACTACTGCAGAAGATTTGCCTTTTCCACCAGGCCTGGAGTATTTCACTCTCCTTTTCTTTAGTTCTCCTCTATTTTGATAATTTAGATTTAAAGAGACTGTCCAAGAGCATCCAAAATCTGTCTCTGGTTGAGGTCGTCATTATTCTCCTTTCCCTGCAAATCAGGTCAGCGCTTGCAATGCTGCAGAAGCACCATTTCCTTTCACATCCACGACATATTTACAAAATAGAACCTCTCTGGCCCAAGATGTGAAATGTAATGACCTGGGCAATCAGATCCCCATGAATTCATGGTATTGGAGGAAACTTGGAGTAATTATTGCTAGATACAGTTTTGGTTAACATTTACTGCTGCTTTATTTAAGAAAATGTGATTCACTGATTCCATCTAGTAAAAACAGACTAATATTTGATAAAAAGAGGTTGTTATTTGAAGTAAATTTTTCTTGACTATTATCAAAAGTAAGTGAACTTTAAAAAAAAAAATCATTTTTTTTCCATACTAAACCCATCCAATGTCAGATTTGTAGTCTATTACTTTAAAATTAGGTATAAGAGAGATAGGCAAAGAAGAATCAAATATTAACAACAGCAAGAAAAGACACAAAGTGTCTGGCAGAGAGCACAACAGATGCCTTCCTCCCTAACCTGCTGTTTCATCTTGACTCATAAAATGGAAACTGGACTTAGAACTAAGTGACCTGCAGAAATAGAAGGATGCAGCACATTAAACAAAAATTTTAAAAAATGAAAAAAATCAGAGCAGCAATGTAGCTACATATACCAGAAAATATTTGGCTTGGCTGGAGTGTCGGTTTAAGTTTAAGCAGTTCTTGATTTTTTCAGGTTGGGTTATGCATCATTAACAAGAACCATACTATAGTTAGCTCAGTCACACAGAAGCCGCTCCCAAGATCTCAGTATCTTGAGCTATGCTGAAGGTACAAGTCAGAGTAAATATACAATGTTTATAATTTATACTTAAAGTGAATAATGCTGCTCTGTCAATTCTCAATTAGCTGTGGCTGCTTATTTGGCCTAAAGATTATCTTTGCCATGGGCCCTGAGCACTTGAATCTGACAGATTTCATAACTCAGACAAAGTCTTGTGCAAGCAGGGCTGCTGTGCCCAAGGGCTGGCTCAGCTCAGGGTGCAGCCGGGTGCAGCCCAGCCAGCCCGGGCACAGACAGCTCTTCTGGAGCTGAGCAGCTCTTGATCCCCTGTATGCCCTCCCACATTTCACCACTGGCATGTGAGCTTAACCCTGATGGGTTGGGGTTGTAAATATTGGTATATCCAGGTCAAGTTATCCCTGGCTTCTGGCAGGGACACTTTCTTTGCAATTCTTTGCAATTTTGGATCAGATGCTTTGTAATTTTACTCCTTAAAGATCTTCTCCCATTAATTTATGGAAAGTTAATTAAGGATAAAATAATGATTGGCAATTATTGCTATGTTATTGGAGAAAGAAACAGTGTGGCTTATGAATACATTACTAGAGAGGTAGTTCTTATTGTGTCTGTCTTTTTGGTAAGGGTGCTGATGTATAGATAACTATAGCCCTCTGGGAACATTATGCTGTATCTGTGTATGGCATCTGTGTATGTTGTGCTGGTACTCGCACAACAGTGATCTCAATCATAATATGAAGGCTTGTGCTTAAATATAAATTATGTACAAGAATATGTATTAGAAGTTCGTATCAGCTTAGCATATGAGAGACAAAAGATTTTCCCTTGTAAATAGAAGCCTGAATTAGAAGTTAAAAATACCTTCTATAAATACTGTCCAAATGTAAATGTTTTTCTTCAGATAATGCAGATGCCTTAAGATGGATTAAAAAAACTTCACAATATTTTAAAAAGTCCTTTCTAGAATTCTGTGGATGGATTTAATAGTAAATGATGTTTCTGCGGCAAAGAGGGGTTAAGCAAGCTCAGCTCTGATGGCTCTATTTCCAGCTCCAATAATATATTCCAGAGTATCTTGCAAGAGATCCTATAAATGTGAATAGAGAAAAACTGAACATTCTTTCACACAGGCAGTTCTTTTCCTCAAGCATAAATATTCTTAGTCTGTTTTTTTGCGATAAAGGCTATATCATTGCCAGACCAATGGCTGGAATTTCTCTTTGAAAAGGAATCCTTGTAAATGCTGGGTCTCTGAAGCCAAATGCTCTTAACTTCCAGTGAAAAATTTTGCTGAATATTCCATACAAATAGCAAATTGTAGGAACTAGCACCTTTTGAGCTTTGCACAAAGTTAGTATTACGTAATGTTGAAAAAGAGATAAAGTTAGAAAGCTACTTTATGTGTAATTAACAAGGAATATTTATGCTTAAGTAGATATAATTCCCTTCAAGATTTTTGACATTATACATGCACCTAAATCTCATGGAATTAAATGGAAGTTAGGACTATAAGTGTTTATTTTTATTAATAATTTAAATCTGAGCTTCTTAATAATTTTTTCAACTTTTTCTTTCATTAAAAATTAAAAAACTGAATATGCAAGCAATCATATTCCTCAGTGTGTGCATGAAAACAAATTCACTGTCTAAAACTCCATAAAACAAAGGTCAGAAGTCTAACAGGTTACCAGCATGTATAATGTAGAAGAATATTTTATGGTAGTTTTAGGAAATTATTTTCAACCAGCAGTGAGCTCTAAACTACACAAAAAAAAAAATACTTTCATTAGATCTGGATCTTGTTTGAGTTATTTGTTTGAGGATACTTGGCTTTAAAGAGCTTTAAGATATTCTTTGCCTTTTCTTATGACAAGTAACATAAAAAATAAAAGATTTCCCCATATAACAGTAGCTGCTGGTGTCCTGTGTCAGAGTATTAACCTTTTTAACCCTGTCAGTTGGCTGGGGCCAGGAAATATAGACTAGCCTTTTACTACTCTTCTGTGTGTCACAACTTTATTACACATCACATTTTTACTCTTCTGAAGTGTCTATAGTACTACAAAAATAGTCTTGTAAAGAGAATGCAGTGTTACATGGCTAAAAAGGTATGTAGGACTGATTATCATATATTTTATCAAAGTGATGTCCTTCTTCATCCAGAGTGCATTATTGTAGCTCTGTAAAATCTTAACATCAAAGAAGGACTCAGGGTTCTGTTTCATATTTTGTGAAGGTGATCTTTGAGCATTTCTAGTTGAATTATTCAATAGTTTGCTCTATATCATTTTACTGATGACAGGAAAGCTGCCTCATACCTTTAGTAGTGTCTGTACAAAGCTGGCTTGTCTTTCAAGTTAGTATAAAGCCATATATAGTTGATTAGCTATAAACATTTCAACTTCTATTAAAAAAATATTAGTTCCTACAGGCAATAGTATTGTCCATTGCTTATACATACTGTACTCAGAGAGTTTGAACACATCCTCCATTAAGAACAATGAAAATTCTACAAGCACTTAAAAATCTCATCATGGTAAGATGGCATCATATTGCTAGGAGAATCAAGACATCCTTTAATTCATAGGAAAACATCACTTTAGCACTTAATTGTAAATCATCAGAGGTTTACACATTATTTTCAGTCATCCAAATGGTGGTAGAGGAATGTTATCTTCCAGTGAATATAATTTCATTAAATATATAACGAACAGCTCTGGGCATTACGTGGCAAGCTGCATCCTATTCTCTTCTCATTGCTGGGGTTAGAGCTGATGCAATGGCTTCGCTTCTTGCTTCATACTCTTATGTTCATTTTTTCCATATTGTCACCCATAATTTGTTATTCATGTTTATGCAAAAGGTTCACCTTCAAGCGCTATTTCTTCTGACATGGTAACAACTGGTTAAAGTGACAGAGAGTGTCCTCAAACTGTAGCGGTATATGCCTGCCAGGGGCCGGACCATTACAGGAGAAGGAGTCTCTGCTTCTGTTTTGGTCCTGGTCTTAGAATGTCACCTGGTGCAGGCAGGTGGCCCCAGCCATGATCTTTGGCTTGCTGCCTGCATCTCCTGCCTGCACCTCCTTAGGATCTGCTTCACTTTGCTTGCACCTCTGTCACTGCTTGGAGCCCTTGGAGCTAGAAATGCGTACAGTTTTGATCCACCGTTGATGCAAAGTTGCCACTGCAGCAGCAAAGACCATGGCAACACTCCCTATGAGGAGGTTTTGTGCGCTGCAGTGGCATTTCAGCTTCATCCCAATCCCTCTGTGCACCTCTGGCAGCCTTTGGTAGACTGTTTTTTGGGACATGGATGTTTTGGAGATGAATTTAATCAGGAGAGCAGCAAGAAATAAAGTGAGGGTCATTTTTCCTATTTGGTGAGATGATGCAACACTGCAATAATCTGGAAATAGATGGAGTGAATAGCCTTTTGCTTGACTGATTTATAAGTGAAGTAGACAAAATAAAGAAGAATATACTTTTGAGAATAATTCTACCTCAGAGTTTTCATCTGAAACTCGTTTGAGTTGATCATGATTCATATTTTCCATTTCCTAAGCTAATCAGTATTCATAATTTCCAGTTTCTTAAAAAATGCTTAGTATTCAAAATGCCAGATTCTTAACAAATGTTAACTCATTCTGACCTGAAAAACAAACCACAGCATTTTTGAAATTTTATACAAAATCAAAATTCTGGGAAAAAGTTCTTTTCCTAAAGTTTTTATTCCAAAATTATGGAATATGTTCTAAATGGTTGGACATATTTATAATTTTGCAACACATTTGTTGTTATAAACCTGTTTTATTCCTAGTTTGAGATATGTCACTAAAAGTAGTAATCTGATAATATAGTAATCAGTATGGTCTGTTCATTTTAAATTAAGAAGTGCTCATCTGAATAAAAACATCTTCTTTTCATTCACGGTGGGTATATCTTAACCACCCCGACAGCACTTTACATCTCCAGAAGAAGCTCCATAGTGACTGGTGTGTCTGTATGGTGCAGAGCAGAATGATGCCTAGAAGTTAACGAGGGTCCTAAACTCAACAGAGCAGTGCTGGAAAAGTTAAAGAGTGATAAATGCCGCAACAGGTAATGGATTTGCTCCACTTTATAATCTTTTGTGA
This sequence comes from Mesitornis unicolor, assembly GCF_000695765.1. NCBI lineage: Eukaryota > Metazoa > Chordata > Aves > Mesitornithiformes > Mesitornithidae > Mesitornis > Mesitornis unicolor. The sequence continues at coordinate 19,254 of NW_010157898.1, forward strand.
ACACCTTAAAAGTAGTCTAAAGACTTCTGAAGAGACTAGTGGAATTCAGGTTTGTGTTTTTCTTTCCACTCTTGATCCTTGTGCAACATGTGTCAGTCCATGCTAAGGAAGAGCAAGCTACTGCTGTGACTTTGTGTCATGTTAGGCAGCAGCGGTTTGTACACTGAGTACTTGTGCTGACTTGCCAGAAAACAAAATTTAAGAATAGAGATTATACAAATATCTGCCTGAAAAACTGAGATTATAGATTAAATTTTAAAATATTGTGAAGTTAAAAGGAGTCTCTGTGAAAATTTGGTAATTTCATAAATTTTTCGTTAAAAACTTCCATCCAAACTTCTGAGATTTTAGCAAGCAAGTATATGGCAAAGAAATATTTAGCTAAAATCTCATAAGCCATATGTATATCTATAAATATAGAGAGAGAGAGAGAAAAGGACCAGGCATAACTTGTCTAAATGAATTGAAAACAGAAATCTAATTTGACTGAAATGACTGATCTAAGGAGTACTCTTTATTCATTGATGTGGTAGGAAGGACAATTTGCTACCCGTTTTTTGTTCCCCCGCCCCCCCCCCCCCCCCCCCGCCGCCTATCACAGAGCTTGTTTACTTGAGGAATATGCTTTAAACCTTCACATTATGTTTAAGATGCAAATGGTTTATTCTTTTGAAGCACTATACATGCTAGATTAAAAAATACTATCCCATTTTAGTAAGATAATCGATTTTACCCATGTCAAAAATAGAATTTCCCTGTTCTGTGTAGCTGAAATATTTTTCTTAAGTTCAAGATTTTACTTTCATTTTCTAACCAAGTGAGTTTTGTGGTGAGAGTAATTAAAATGGCAGCACATTTGGTTCCAGTAGCCTCTTGGGATGCATTTCATGCAGTGCACAACCCTGCTTTGCCTGGCCTTACCCTTCCCTCACTTCCTTTCCCTATTGTCTTTTTCCAGCACAGCAAATACGACTGCTTTATACCAAATATCACACGTGATTTTTTTTTACAAAGGTTATCCCTTTCTGGCATATTTTTCTAATTTATAATATGTTAGTCTGTCTTCATTTTTTGCTTATTTCTGGCATGACTAAGAGTTTGAAACTTGTTTTTAGATTTTTGTCTATATGCAATTCAATGCAATTGACTTCCAGTAGTAAAGTTTTGGTCACTTAGTTTGAAATGCTGAAACAACATATCCTGTTTTCAGTTTTTGGTTTTTCATTGAGACACTAATCTGGTGTTCATTATCAAAGGACAAAGGGCACTCTGAATTGTAATAAGTACTTTCTGGTTTTAAATTCCATTACTTGCATTAAAACCACTTACTGCCACTAAGAAAAATGAGTATAACTTTGCACAATTTTTGCCAAATAGGCAGTCTTTTGATATGTTATAGCAGAATGTTTCAGTTAATAGGCCTGCACTTGAAAGTACCCTTTCACACCAATGGTTGCAAGTGCATCCCATGTTTTTGTTTAAGTCTGACATCCATGAAAAGACAACCAAGATCTGTTTCTTATTGTGTATTAAAGAGGATTCTTTGGAAATTGCTGAATAACTTAGCAATGTGCTCTGTATCATTTTTACTGATGACAAGAGAGATGTCATCCCTGGTGCATCTGTCTAAAGTATTCTCTTAGATAACTTCTGTATATCGCAATCTGCTTCATTTCTTCAAATAGGAAGCAGTTTCAAAAGCCCTGTTAATTGGCAAATTTCAAAATATTTCACTTGTGTGCAAGAAGCAAAAATGAAGTATGCTGACTTGGAAATCAGATCCCAATAATAATAAGTACTCCATTAAGAAGAAAAAAAAAGGAAAAACCCACAGTACTCTTGCATTTAATTCAAGAGCAAGGCTAGTTTTTTCAACATAAATACGTTGTATCATCTCAAGCATTCAGGCCTTTGCCTTGGCATATTTAATGATCACGGCTGTACCAAGTTGGTTTATTTTCTAGTTAAGGTCAGGACAGCTGGTCAGGCTTGGAGACTGACTTTTATTATATTTTAGTGTTTAGATTAATTTCATTCTGTTCATTACTTTTGTACTTGGAACAAAAAAAGGGTTTCTTTATAAATACAACCCTTCTGAATCAAGATGTGGGCTACCTTTCCCACTGGTAAGGCCACAGGCTTCATCTCTGGAACAGCTCAAGCCTGTTTGTGCAGTCTTTGCCCCTGGGCTCTGTGGGACCAATGCGGGTGGGTGCTGACTGCAGGCAGCACACTCCTGTGCTGGGAGGCAGCCAAGATTTCAGTCACTGGTCTCTCCTGTAGAGAAAAATGCAAGTCTGCGTGAAACTTGGTGTAACAGGCACTTGAGGCACAGCCTAAAATAAATGGATGCTAGTCGATGTTGCTCAGTTAACATACTGTGTTAAATATTTGGACTGCTCATTACATGGTATCTCAGCGGAGAGCCTTTCTTTCTTAATTCAAAAAGCTCAGTTTTAGGATATCCCTGTTACATCTGAGGGGAGTTGCTGGAGGCTGCTCTAACACTAGTCCTAAATTAGCCTCTTTTCACCATAGTTGTGACATGGACTCCTGCCACAAAATTTCATCCCTGGGAAAGTTGTTTAGGGTTTGTCACATTACTGCGACTTGAGTTTGGTAACTATGGATTGAGTGTTTTTTAAAACCCTGAGGGTTTTGATTTAGCATATTGTGTCAGGTCATTGTAGATACAGTGAGTGAGCATCAGTATTCAAATCTGGATCAAAAACTCCCCGTAACTTGGACTTCTCATACACGGGGATTTTGTGACCCCATCACTACTTCCTGCTGCAGATGGCCAAGGAACGGTAGACTGTAATTTTTAAGTCCTCTTGAAAAAAGCAAACTATTATATATGAAGAGCCTTCATATATATTGAAGCCTTCACAGCTTGTTCCACCTTTCTTTCTCCCAAAATAAAATGTAAAAGCTAGAAAAATATTACAATTTAAAATGATAAAGACTGTCTATTTCCACTTTATATGCATATACTTTGTTTCCTTTTTTTAGTGGCAGTTCAAGCAACGCCTCTGTAATACTGACTTACACTGTGATTTTAAGATGTCATCAGAAATATTTCTTTTAGTGATGACCAATCATTACTTGCTTCTCCTGTATGTCTCCACAAACATTACATGTAGATATATTGTTATATAATATTCATGTGTTTTATGCTTGTATAAACTTACTGCTAATACTGTGTTTCTCCAATAGAGATCTCTATAAATCTAGACCTCCAGAGATACCCTATAATGACTTAAACATTACACCAAACAAGAGATTCCAAGGGGACATGATCAGGATGTAATAATGGGCCAATGTCAAAAAGGATTTATGATTATTATTCATATGACTCAACCATATGCTCCAGCTACTGCTGTAATCTTGCTAGTCTTGGTCTGACATCTGTAGTGATAATGAATAAAATTGCATTACGCCACAGAAAAAAATCAAGACACTTAAAAAATAACGAGTGGGCTGCCAGGAGAAACATTGACCCCCTCTGTAGGGTCAAGAGATGGTTTTAAAATATGCTGGATGCTCCTGACAAACTTGAAGCAGTCCAAGGGTCTGGCAGCCAGCTGTTCTGTCTTTATTAGAGAAGAATTTACATATAATTGAATTCCTAAACCATAAGTATTTATCACTGCAGTTAAATACCATGCATGATCCTGTTGAGTTGACTTTAAAAAAAAAGGAAGTTACCTATTTAGTTTTATATAATAGGACAAATGGTATCTATTCTATATAATGTGAAATTGGGGAAGATGGGAAGATACTTACATAACATGTATTTCCAGGGTCACCTGAAGAGTCATGCTGTTTGTCTCTCCTGGTGAAACATCAAGCTTTCAAGTGACTACAGTGAAAAGGCAGATATTTCTGGTATTTTTCCCTCTAACAGTCTTGGTCTATCTTGGTCTTTTGTGGAGCAACACTTGTCTCTGGCTGCAGCCGAAGCTGGTGATGGCTGGGAAACAGTAGCTTATCTGTGCCTTTTCAAGGCTTTCCTGTTCAGCCGGGAATTAGTAA